>NC_089322.1:12737177-12824677 GCF_036669915.1 Pocillopora verrucosa | reverse complement strand
ATAGTGGTGACCCATGTGGGCATTGTACCTATTTCTTCAGTACTAAAGTGTTTTTTTGCTTCCTGCCAATAGCTGCAGGGAGGGATAAGAAGTTGTTCAAAGTTTTTTTTTGTCCTGAATACTTAACTCTGCCATTAAAATCTACTCTTCTTTTTCCTCATGATTGTTGTCATCTAAAGAAGTTGGATTTTAAACTTCAGGCTTGACATAAGTGTTACAGCAAAGCGTTGTTATGTTCATCATTAATAATAGGAGGATATTTACTACTATATGGAGTAACAAAGAGTTGCAGGCATTGAGATAACTGAACTTGGATTTTTTCCTCCCCAGCAGTCAATGATTCTCGTAAACAAAAAGAAATACAACTAAATGGAACCAACTTATAGGAAAAAAACAATTATTAGTGATGTATAGATTCATAGCAATAGAGGTTAATATTCACCTAAACACCACAACAGACAGAGGCTTGTTTTGGAACCAGACAGTTTATTTGATGTATATAACCTACATAAATAACACACTAGACTAATACATGACAAAGATATTGGACGAATACACTAAACCAACAATCCAAACCCAGAAAAGAAGGAGTGGAAGTGTTAGTGTAGGTTGTAGTGGGTTAGGTAGTAGGGTGGATTTACAAAGCATGTTAGCAGAATGAGGGCGAACTGTTAAAGGCATGGTTAAAGAGATAAGAATGGTGTCAGAGCACCAATTGCTGAGAGCCCTAATCAGTTCAATGGGAATACCGGAAGCAAATGATGTCAAAACTTAGGGTCAAAACCCAGCAATGCAAGATACCTGTCTATACCTCTATGTGTACAGAGGCCATGAGTGTGCAGAAAGGAAACAAATGATCCATAGTCAAAAACTTGTACAAGCTGGCGGTCAACCGACCAGAATGCCTAAGAACATGTGCTAGAACCTGAGGCTATAAAGTGAAGCGCGTTGATGATGGCTGCTGTTGGACATAATGGAGAACATGGAATGTGGGGAAGTGGGATTTCTAGAACGTGCTCACGAATCTGAATGGTTTTGCTCAAGCAAATATCTATGGGAACCAGCCAGGGGATGATTTTAAAATCAGCATTTGTGAGTTGCTTACGAGGGTCAAAGGAAGTTGGCGACATGGGTAAAAGGTGGGATTTCCGAAATATGCCAAATATGGCAACGAAACAAATAGCCTAGAAAGACAACTTGAAGCTACTTTCCAAATGAAGCCAATCATGGAGCTGTAAGAGCATAGAGGGTGATATGGGGTGTTTGTGGCTTTTCATTAGCCCTTTAGATTGATTGATACTGGTGATCTGACTCAGTGAAACAATAACAGATGAGGGCACTCAGGAAGGTGCAAAACCAAATCAGCCACAGTGTTACGAAAACCCTCGAGATAAGTCACAGTTATATGATAATTGTGGAGCGCAGAAAGGCAGGAAAGGGCATGGAGTTCCTGCATAATAATTTTGTTGTTCGTAGTGCCCTTGTATATCTGCATGGCTGCCTGTTATCACTGTTACTGTCGCCCCTAAAGTAACCACCTGCTCGGAGAGAGCACGAGTCAGTCATAACATTCACCGTTGGTTGGTCATGTCACCCTAAATAAAGTGCCTTTAATATTGACTTAAAATGAGGATAAAATTAGTAAAGAAAAGTAACTGGAATATCCCTACTATAGTATTGCCCATGAGGGGATAAATAAATCAATAACCTAAGGAATAAATCAGCAAAGATGTCTATGAAAGGAAAAATGGAAATAATTCCTTACATATCTGATCCACACAGTAAAACTTCCAAATCACAAACAAAACTAAACGAGACAAACTTATTTGAGGTAGTATTATTGCCTCCTATTAAAAAACATGCAATTGTCTGAAATACGAGCTGTTCAGGGGAGTCTAAGAAACAAAGTGATGATGTAAATAAAACACTGGAAAGAAAGTAACTGATTAAGAAACGTAACAGTAAGCTTTGACAGATTGCATCTTACTTTTCCATTTTGGTTCTAACTGTGTAGCATCATCAGTTAAAGGGAATTGATTTCAGCAAGTTATGTAAGTTTGATCTCTTTGATCAAGATTGTTGCAGGCCATACTTACATTGTCTTTCCATGGTTTATATTTGAGCAATTGATACTTTCAAAACAGCCAATAAGTTTAATTGTCTGGACTGGATGAGTAGGTTGGATAAGTCTGAACGATTACTGTTTTTGTTCTTTTTTTGAAGTTAAGAGTATTTGAAATCAAATATGGAAACAAACATAACAATTTCATTTTCTAATATTTTGCTCTCTATTTTACCTGTAAGATATTTTTTCACTCAGCATAGATGTCAAGAGTTGATTGAAGAGTACATGGTTGCTGATTAACTCCACTGTTATTTCTACGAGATCCATTTAGTGATACATGCACAACTTCATATGATGCGCTTATGCATTTTAAAGATAGCAAATGATACATAACTTCTTGTATGGAATAGTCTCTTTGTTTAAGACTCCTTGGCATGATCTGCTGAAATGTTGTATATGCACATCACTGCTTTCAGTTAAATTGGTTACCATATTGGTAAATACAATTATCACTACAGAAGAGATTCTCTCAGCTTTTAATATGTATTTCACAAGATATTCCAAATTTGCAGAATAGTCGACAACAATTTGGATGTCACAATTTGCTCGCCAAACCTTAAGTTTTAATCTATGATGCCGATTTAATCTTGAATCATTTCTTTTTATTACAACTACTGCTTTATACTTAGAGTCCTCTGTTTTTGAGTTAATTGAGTTGTGCTTCAGAAAATTATAATTATGCAAGATCTTTTTCCAAGAAAAGTATATGAAATTCTGGCCAGTGGTATTCTGCACATAATAAAGTGAAAAATATTGTTGGTGGACCTTCTTGAGCGATAAAAGCTTTTAAGCCATCTTTTGATATATGCCAGTATACAGGACTTCCTGTTATGTTTTTGGCATAATGCAAAAGTTTAGACGTTACACTGGACTAAGTATTTGACGTCAGCATTCGCTTTAGTTGTTCTGCTGACATGTGTGACTCGCAAGGAATTTGTCTGAGAAGTTTGCTACCTTGTCTGAGAAGTCTGTCTTTGAAGCATATTAAATGCCTAAATATGCAAACCTTGTATGACCGAGGCAGGTTCTGATGTTGTTATTTGAACAACGAGACAGACTTATAGCCACAAACAATTTTATTTATACAGTAAAGTACAAAAAAAGAAAAGGGTGATTGCAAGCTAAAAGAACTAAATAACAAATAGCAAATCACTAACAAATAATAACGATAAAATAATGAAAATAAAACAACTAGTAAAAGTACAATAGATTGTCATGGCAATGCACTAAATTTAACAAACAAGACAATTTCAAAGCATTGCATGACAGAACAGTGATCAGTGTGTGATACTTAATAAAATAGTAATCCTCTTATCCAAACATATAACTATTAAATAGTGAGCTATTCTTAGAATTAAACATGAAGTAACTGAAAACAAGTAAATACTGATGAAACAATAGCTCAAAACAACATAATATTAAATAAAACTAATCTCAGTAGCATTTTTGTATTTTCCCTTTAACGTAAAACTAGGTAAACTAGCAACATATTCTGTGACTGGACATCTGTTATTACTGATGAACTAAACAATGAAAACTTCTATGAAATATCCGATTTCACTAACGAACTCAGTCCACTACAGTATTGCATAACATGTCTAGTGAATGAAAGGTACAGATTAATACAATGTTCTGAAAGCTGTCTACACTCTAGACAACATGAATCAACTAAGGATTCAAGCAGTGACGGGACACTTGGATTGAGATAAGTACATATGAACTGCGTTATTCTTGAACATAAACTCTAAGACGTAGTAACAAAGTCGAATGTTACATACCAAATCCTCAGTCAAATAGGTCACCAACTTTACTCTTAACCAAGAGGTCCTGAGCTTGTAAGTGCAGGTCTTGACTCACTGAACTACTGAATTAAACTAATTGCACTTCTTTTATAAGGAATCGAACAATAGCAGGAAATTCTTATGATTTTTGAAGCTAGGGGTGACCATGTGACATACAGGAAATTTATGGTGCACATCCTGTGTGTGTGTGGGATGCTTTGATCATCAATAGGAAATAGTTTCTGCAGATGTAACTCTAAAACTATGAAAAAAATGTCGTGCATTTTGTGAGCCTGGTCACACTTGGATGAGCTGCAAATCTGCAAAACTGTTGTCTGTTCTTGAGAAAGTTGATCACCCAGCGCTCGACAAAGAGAGGCATGGATAAGAGAGAGACCTTCTTAGCTAGGATATGACGGTCTATGAGGTCGAAAGCCTTGCGGTAAACAAATAGGGCAACTCTGGCTGCGCTTCCTGTTCCGTCGGTCACCTCGGCCCAAGAATGCACCATCGAGATGAGCTTATGGGTTGCAGATGAATAAGGGATACCACCAAACTGAGATGAATCAATTATCTTCAAAACAGCAGGGGCAATGTGCTTTTCAACTATGAAGTTCTCAGCCAGTTTAGATAAAGCAGGGGTAAGCAAAATTGGTCATAAATGCTTACTGATGTTGGAAACCTGTTTCTCTGTGGGAATTGGTTTATGTCAGCTTGTTTCCATGCTCGGGGTAGCTTCTGTTCTACATGAGGCACTGAGTAGGTGCGTGATAGGAAGTGCGAGAACTTAATCAGTGTATTCTTTCAGGATTCAATTGCCAATACCATCAAGGCCTGGTGCTGTAGACAGGTTGAGGTTTTTTGACTTCTTTAACAGAGTCAGTGTCAGTCAAGTTGGTGTTAAGATTTGGGTACTTGTGGATTTCATCAAGAAGAGTAGAAATGTTTGATGTATCCAGTGGATTGTAGGCTCTCTCTGGTTCGATTAGACTGTTGTTGATTAAATCTGCAAAGTCATTAGGTGACAGATCTTGGGTGTTGTCGATATGAAGTTGATCAAGGAGTTCGTCAGGAGCAGATGCCATACCACTTAAACGTTTTACTTCAGACGACCAGGTCTTTGGGTTTGTCTGTTTAAGCTTGATAACTTTGGAGGCAAAATACTTCCCTCATTCTGTTTCCTTGTTCTGATAGATTTTGAGCAAAACATTGTTCCCAGAGGAGAAAGCACGTTGGCACAAGGTTATTGAGTACGTCAGTTCTTCCATGGAGGGTCATTTCGTTGAATCCTTACTCGTTTCTCTGGCATGAGCATGTGGTGGCCAGTTGTAATTGCTGAACACAGAAACTTGCATTTCTTGTTGCATGACGTTTGCGATTCAATCAGGTGCCAATCGATTTCGGATAGGTACTGAGCAAGTTCTATTTTACATGATGGGTGGATGTCTCTTTTAATGACTACTTTTCTGCTTGGGGTACTAGTGGATACTTAAGTTTTCGGCCAAACTGCAACAGCATTATGATCAGATAGGCCAAAGAGTGGTAAAAGTACGGCTGGTTTTGACCCATAGAAATTATGCATGTTGGTGAGCACTAGATCCAGAATGTTAGCACCACACGTTCGTTGGTGGACAAGGTTTTACTTTAAAACTGTGCATTTATTTTCTTGCTCTCTTGGTGAACATTGGTTTCCTTTGGGCCTGGATTTGCTTCAACATCACTACTTAGTACTATTTGACATGTAAGTTAGAAATTACAGGTATTGTCTGTAGCATATGGAAAGTGGCTTGGAAGATAATATTGCCCGTGGAGGTTTGCTCTCTTTGTTGTTTCGATGCTTGAAGGTTTACATCCAAGGAAGGCATATTGGACAACAACAAAAACAGCAGGCAGTTGATTCATAGATGAATCATACCAGTTGAGGAAAAGAACAGGCACCATAAGCAACAGGAAGGTAGAAAACTTCAAGGGACTCTGGAGCCATGCTAACCCGCAACTGACCGCCCTCTTGTCTCTCTTGTCTATTTTTTATTGTAGAATTTTCGAAACTTTTGGAACTCCTATCTTGAAAGAAAACAGAACAGCTATTCGGGCCCAATAAGTCACCAAAACCTTCAACGCCTCAGGTGTGAATTTTTACTTTTGCCAGTACCACTGCAATGTTCTTGTGTTAGGAACAACATGGCGTAGTCCTCAGTTGCAACTGTGAAAGATGGTGAAACAGAAAAAGCATGACAATTTTTTTTCTGTCAGATTCTCTGCCCACCATAGACCAAACGTGAAGTCAAATTGTTCTTCCTTAAATACAGTAAGAGCTGTCCGTGGGAATTCCTCTGAGGCAAAGGTTTTTTCTTAAGTGGCTCAATTATTCCAAACTTACATACTTACAAACACCTTTATTCAAATTCTATATACAAATAAATTTATGTATAAAAATTTGAAAAGGGGAGTTTGGAGGTTAGCCCTATATAACAACTCCCCTGAATAAAAAATAAAAAGTAACAAATGTAGAACTATGTACAGAAAAAAAAAAATGAAGAAGAAGAAAGGAACTATCTAATGTTTACAATTTTAAAGATATTTTTAATCTTAATTTAAAAAGTTCCAGAGTCCCTGCCTCTACAACATGCTTTGGTAAATTGTTCCAATCGCTAACTACCCTAATAAAAAAAGAATTTTTAAAACAATTTATCCTCGAAGATTTGAAGTAAAGTTTATAAGAATGATTAGCCCTTGTGGAGCGCACTTTTGTAAATTCGAAAAATTCTTGAAAGTCTAGATGGGAGAGGCCAAAAACAATCTTGTAACATTCCACAAGTGAAAAGTAGGTTCTCCGTGTGGATAAAAGAGGCCAATTTAAAATGTTACATCGTTCCTCGTACGGCATTTCACCTCGTTTCTGTCTGAGAGCTAATCTCGATGCACGGCGTTGCACGTTCTCGATTGCATGTATATCTTTCACAAGGTAGGGATTCCACACTGGTACAGCATACTCTAATAGAGGTCTCACCAAAGATTTGTAAAGCAGTGAAAAAGTACTTGTATTGGCTGTTCCAACAGTCCGCCTAACGAGTCCCAGGACTTGGTTGGCTTTGTTTACTATGATACTGATGTGTTGAGACCAGGAGAGATCTTTCGAGATTACAACTCCAAGATCTTTAAAGCTATTAACATCCTTAAAGGTCGACCCGAGAGTGTAATCCGTAGACGATTTTTCACGGGAATGCGTTATACGCATTGCTTCACACTTTTCCTCATTGAAACGTAATTGCCATGTATTCGCCCAGTGGCCGAGGCTATCAAGATCAGATTGAAGTGTTTGTATGTCAGAAGTCGGATTACGGAGTTCTCTATAGATCTTAGTGTCATCCGCATACAATTTAATATTGGACGAAACACAGTGAGCAATATCGTTCATGTATGACACGAATAAAATTGGGCCAAGGATGGTGCCCTGCGTGGTACCAGATACCACGGGCGCCCACTCAGAAAAGGTACCTCTAACAATAACTCGTTGCTTACGGCAGGTGAGGAAGTGCCTTAGCCAGTTGATTAAGTTTCCTACAATACCAAGGCTACATGGTTTAATAAGTAGGCGCTCGTGGGGAACACTGTCAAAAGCCTTGGCGAGATCCAAGAAGATGACGTCTGTTGCAAAAGATGAATTTCTCGATTTCGCAAAGTCGTGGATAGTTGAGAGTAATTGAGTCGTAGTTGACCTGCCCTGCAGAAAACCAAATTGGTTTTTGTTTATCACGTCTAGGTTATGCCAAAAGGATGTTATCCTATTTCGTACAATTTTTTCGCTGATCTTGCATACGATAGAGGTAAGTGAGATTGGACGGTAGTTTTCTCTCAAGTGTTTAGAACCTTTCTTATGGAGTGGAACAATATCTGCTGACCTCCAGTCTTCGGGCAAATGCCCAAGCTGGAAAGATTTGTTTACCAAATATGAGATCGAAGGAGCTAACTCCGATGCGCACGATCTTAAAATTACTGGTGAAATACGATCTGGTCCCGGGGACTTGTTCGGTTTGAGGGACTTGAGACACTTCATTACTTCGCCAGAAGTGCAGGAAATAACATCGAGTTTCTCGCTGACTGTAGGTTCTAAGGAAGGCATATTTGCGAGGTCCTCAGTAGTGAATACAGAGGAAAAGTACGAGTTTAAGCTGCTAGCAATGCTAGAATCATCTGTCAAGACTTCGTCGCCAACATTTAAGGATACTAAATTATTAGTACCATTGCGTTTACGCTTAACGTAATTCCAGAAAGGCTCAAGTTCCGAGGCCATGTTATTGATGTAAGTCTAGCGAGCTTGGTTGCATTCTCTTTTCATAGCATTGTTTAGCTTTCGGTATTTCTCCCAAAGGACGGGGTTGGCACTTTTTCGAGCTTTGCTATAAAGCGATTTCTTTTTGCTGCACAGGTTAATGAGGTCCTTTGTTATCCAAGGTGCGTTACTTTTTCTCTTGCTTTGACACAAGGGATCCCTAGCTGTAAACAACAAGTCTTTCCAGCAGGACCAGTTATAATCAATGTCATCATCGAAAAAGGCACAGCTCCAAGGAATATAAGATAATAAAGACTTCAAATGTGTCCAGTCAGTCTTGCTGTACGAATACAGAAGCTTCTGGGATTTACGCTGTACATAAGGCGAGCAGAGGATCCTGAAACTAAGGGATCTCTGATCAGAAAAACAATCTCCAACGAGTAATCGATCCACAATATCTGGCAAAGTTGAAATAACTAAGTCCAGAATATTCTGATTCCTTGTAGGCTCTCTGACTAATTGCGTTAAGAAATTAGCCTGGATTATGTCAATTAAATGAACATAAATATCTGATTGATGCAGAGCTCTATTGCATGACCAGTCAATGTCCGGCAGGTTAAAATCTCCGAGCAGAATTAATTCGGCTGTTGAATTCAATTCTTGAATACAGATCCGGAGGTCTTCTAAAGGCTTTGTATCTCCTCCAGGGGGCCGATAGAACACACCAAGGGTTATCCGCCGCTCGTGAGAGAAGAGCAAGTCAATGAAAAGCAATTCAGAGTCACACTGATGAGTTACGCAAAGAGTAGCTGGAATGCAATCTCGAACTGCAATTAACACACCACCGCCATGACGGCCATTGGTCGTACGATCTTTCCTGAAGACAGTGTTGTGTGAAGGGAAAATTTTGGAGTCGAGAATGGAATGGTCCAAATGCGTCTCAGTTAGTACAATTAAATCGTAGTTCCTCTGAGACATTTCCAACTCAAGTAGGTCGAGTTTGTTGACGATACTGCGAGCGTTTGCATAAAATGTGTGAAGCCTGCGGAGGTTAAATCCATCTTGTCGTGGCTCCGGGTTTGCAACGCTGGAGTTAACTGGGCCAGGGTTTGGATTAATATCACCACTTCTCATTAGAAATGATGTTTGGAAGCTTGAGACGGTGTTTGGATAGTAGGCAACTCTTGAGGATGAAAACCCTTTGCGACTGATAGTCGGTGTGTAATGGCGGCCGCATCGTGTTTGGTTGTAGGCGACAGCTCGGTCAAACAATCCAATCGACGGTCCATGAAGAGGAAACCGTGTAAAATCATGATTATCAGATGTATGCGGTCTCGCGAGAGCGAAAACAACTTCCCCTGTAAAGATAAGGGAAAGAAATAGCTGAAAACTGCGAGAGCGCCTGAACGCATGACCTACCGCCATCATCACGTTCATGCATCCTTCATCCTTCTCTCCTGATTCACAAAGCTGGCAAAAAAACACAATACTTGCTCTTTGTTTTTGTTGTTGGTTGAACACATACAGGCATTCATGGGAAAATTCTGCTTTGCTTTAATGCTGTGTTGTGAAAACATTGCAGCTACAGATTGAAGGCCTGCATGGAGAACAGTTAAACCTCTTCATAGCATTCTTTGCTTTGGTGCCATGTTGTGAAAACATTGCAGCTACAGTTTGAAGGCCTGCATGGAGAACAGTTAAACTTCTTCAAATTGTGGTTCCAACTAACCTCCTTGAGGTCTCCATTATTAAATAGATTGATAAATACATATAGTATAATTAATAATGACAAAAAAACACGTCTAACAAAGGTTTAACATTTTAACAATGATTATATTAACGCAATTTTGAGTTGATAATGTTTACAGGTTGAAAGTGAAAATTTATGCTGCCTACTAATTTATTAGCAGCATTTATCCAGGCTGACAATCTGGATTGATTGGGAGCCTGTAGAGAATAACTTAGATGTACATAGTAAGTCTAGCAATGTAAAGTGTAAAAAGTTCAGCAGGAAGCTTGAATTGAATGAGAGCCTGTTAGAATAGTATAAGTATAACAAAGTACATATAAAAGTATGAAAAGAAAAAAAGCCCTCAAAAAAAATTACGATGTGTACATACATTGTATATTACATTGCAGTGCATCTTACACTAATTACAATTTTAAAAAAATGAGAATAGAAACGTGAAAACAAAACAAATAGTATTATTATCTGGAAAAGCTGGAATCCACCATGCAGCAATACATATAGAAAACGAACTTGTGGATGAGAAGGATAGGTTCTGTATTTTTGAACTTTATCTTAATGACACTGAACCAAAACTGGAGTACACATGTTGAATTAGTGGCAAAGACTAGGAAGGACTCCAACTCGTTGTTAATTAGTTTACGAGTGTGAACATTACACCTCCCTTGGTTTACTGAGCAAACGATCAGTTCATGTGTAATTTAACTTTGAACCATGTTTACTTGCTTTGTGCTGATGTAAGTTGTTTTCTGAAAGTTTCTTCAGTTCATATGCTTTACCTCTCACCCCTCTATTTACACGTTATGTAGCTCTTGGTGTTACCTCTGGAAAACCTGTTCTGTGTGCTAAAGGACTACATTTGCCCATTTTCCAAAGTGTTTGTGTGACCATACAGGGGTGAAACAAAGTATTTGCCCCCAGGGTGCTGTTGGCCTCAAAAAACCGCTCATCTGTGATATTAGGTTGATCAGACAAAGAAACATTATCTGTAAAGCAACCTTACTGCATGAACTATCATTAATAAAACTTTTCAGAACCGACAGATGTTCAAGGCTGACAGAACTGACAGATGTTCACATCTTCATTTTGCTTATTTTGATCATGTTTTCCTTCTAAGGCCTCTAATCACCTTTCATCTCTTCTTGTTACTTGCTTTTATGTTGTGTAACATGTACACTGAGGAGATCAGTGACCTAAAATAAGACATTAAGATTGTATTTAAAGGTGAAAATGAAAAAAACTTAGAATTTTAATACATGTAACTAATCTTTTTCGAAGTAAATCAGAAGCATTAAAAGACGTAAAGTGATAATCAAATCTACAATATCTCTACTCTAATTTGGCTAAGTTTAGTTTATTTTGGTTTTTAATTGAAAGAAAGGATTAAGGATTGGTTGTATTCCACCATGTTTTTCTGCAAAAAAATCCTAAAAAGCTTAACATGTGGAATAGGGCTAGGTTACAGCACAGATTGCGCACAGTTAGATCATCACCTGTCAGAATGTGGGTGGCAGGTCAACTGCAAACTCCTGTGGGGATTGAATTTTAAAGTGAGGCCATCAGTAGTTATGGTGTTGAAGGTTTCATAAATGATGATGCAGAGGATGGCAATCAAGAGAGGTCCATGTTTCAACCCCCATCAGCTCAGCTGAGTGACAACTGCAGGCAACAGCTGCAACATGAGGTTCGATCAACATGGACATCTTCAAACTTTGGCACTGATATGCACCTCAAAGGCCTACATATTGTCCAGCAATATTTATTTGATTCTTAAATTCAGGAAATTGCTGCTTTCATGTTTAAAGGCGTATCCTGTGCTTCTTTTGCTTAAATGCTTTGGCCAAACATTTCAAGCTTTCTATTCACATTTAACTTGTATCATTTAGCACTAGACATGTGACTTTTTGGTGCAATGCTGTAGACTGCCCTAAATTTATTTGAATTTTATTGAGTAGCCTGTTAAGGTAGCAACTGAAGCTCACTCTAGGGTGATGAAGCTGTTTAAATTCAAAGTGTACCAAGTGCATGCACATGTAAATTGAATAAGTTCACAGGTGACAGAAACTGGTACCGAAGGTGATGCGTAAATAAACGGTGATAAACCATTTTTTTCTGTATTGAAGATTTCTTTTACAGGGGCATTTCTAAAAAAGAAACAATTTCTACAGAAACAGGTAACAAAATTTTCTTTTATTAAAATATTCAAGTAACAAGTTTTAACACCTCACAGCACATACATTCCTGTTAATTAAACTTACCAAAATATTTTCTAAACACAAACCTAGAAGTACATGATGCAAGAATTTTGCAATGTTGAATCTTATAGATCATGAAAAATACGACCATGCAATACTTTATCTTCACCAAAAATGATCTCCCTTACTCTTCCTTGTGTTGCACGTGACCAAAGCAAGCATTAGACAACACAAGGTCATACAAGTTGAACAATTTGTTTTCAGAAAGTAAAGGGATATCCCTAAATGGATGAGGCAGATTCAAGCAGTTTATGCAAGTATTTGCTGTAGAGATAAAAGTGGTTGTAATTTCCAAAAATTGCAACCTTAAGTGTAACACAAACCTCATTACAGGTTCCTCCTCAGTACCAGTTTTAAATTGCAGAATATGTGACAGATACTACAGCTCTCCTTCCACCTGCAAATTATAAAGGAAGGAGCTATCATTGTATGTTAAGAGAGGTTTATATTTGGAGTTAAGGTGAAATTGGATTTGAATCAACTATGCTATGCATGTGGGTAATGGCGAAATCGTGACTTTGGTTTTGGTTTTACGACCTTCGATTGAAAACCATTCTACTGATTTGCTGCTTCCCTCAGGTTCTTCATAAACTTTGCATAGGCAACATTTTTAAACCTCCTGTTGTTGGACCCTTCCTCGCTGAATTCTGCGTCAAGAAGGTTTGTCATCAGACATAGTTTGAAGCTACACTAGTTTGCAGATTTTATGAATGTAACCGAAGAAGTTACAATTCATAGACCCAACGTTTCGACACTCCTGTCTAGTGCCTTCATCAGGGGTGATCTAAACGCTGCAACAAGAGGTCCTTTTATATGATCACTTATTAGCGGCCTTTTTTCTGACGAGGTGTAAATAGGCGTCAGGAAGCAGACCGCCATCGTCACGATTTAAAGGAGCGTAAAAAAATCGCGATAAAACATTTCGTAAAAGCATATTGAAAATATGTTGACAACATTTCGACTTTTGGCTAACATCATTATTAAGTCAAAGAGTGAAAGATAAAAAATGTTTAAATACTAAAAAGACAATAGGTAATGGAATGTTCTTTTAAACAAACAGTTTTGCGTGAGTGGAATCAGTCTGTGTTGAGACTAGGATTGCATTGCTTGATGAAAAGCATCTCATAGACAAGACAGTCAAATTTTCCTTGGCACTTTTTTAGAATGTGGAATTGGCTTTGAGGAGGCTTGTATCCCCATGGGCTGTCGGAAAGTTTTCACCGATCGCAAAGTTCTCTGGCAAATTCAACAGGAAAAGCATCTCATCTTGTTTTCTCTCAGACTCGTAGTGTCTAAAGCTGAAAATCTTTGTTTATCCTTTTGCTGTCTAGAACTAGTTTTCATACTCTTTGTAGCCAGCATCAAAGTCACTTTGAGACCTGAGTGTAGAATCTTTTTTGAGTGCAACTTTATCTTTGTTACTTGTTTGAACTTTTACCTTTACTTTGTTTATTTACCTTCTTCGATTATCTTGTAGCATTTCCTTTCTTGGACTGTAATTGCTAACCAAGAAAGAAGCATAACAGTTGTCTGAGGCAACAAAAGAGAGGGACTCAAGCTTCTTGAGCTCTTTGCAAACTTCCTGCATGCATGCACATCCCTCTTGCATGCATAAGGATGTAAAAATTATACGGCAAAGGCAGCAGGACAGTGCTGTTATTGCCACTGATTGGTATGAGGCGAACTTTTTTACAAGGAAACTTTTCCAATTATGGTGGTATGCTAATAGGAAAAGGCAAACCAGAAACAAGTATTGATATGAACATTATTGGAACTGCTGTGACACCCTACCAAGAAATAAAATATCTGGGAATAAATACTGATCGCAGTCTATCGTTCACTAGTTATATCAGTGAAATATGTAAATAGACCAGCCAACGAGTCGAAGTTGTTATGAGACTATCAAAGCTTATACCAAAAAATGCTAAGTTAGCACTGTACAAAGCAGCAATTCTACCAGGCATGACATACTGCAGCACTGTTTGGCATTTCTGTAAATGACTGACGCCTGTAACCTTGGGCGCATTCAAGAACGTGTTTTGAGAGCCATCTATTGTGATTGGAACGCATCATGCAAACAGTTGTTAAAATGGGCGAATCTACCAACCCTTAGAAATAGAAGACTGCCAGACATAACCATAATAATGTACAAAGTGAAAACTGACATTTTCCCACCATATAATTCTGATCTATTTGTCAAAAATCAATCCAAATACAATCTTAGAATTAAAGAATTTGAAATCCCACGCTTCAACACCATTAATTATGGCAAAAACTCTGTAAGAAACATTGCATCGGTGTTGTGGGCGAAGCTCCTTGAATACCTTAGGAATTCACCATCATTGTCATCTTTTAAGGGATCTGTACGAAAACTAAACCTCGAAGATATAATTAGAAAGGATTGTTATTGTTCATTTTGTAAATAGATATAGTAACATACAAGTAGCTACATTTTAGATAAACCTTTTAGATTCATATTACATTCTGGTTTTATATATTTAATACTCGTTTTAGGTGTCCTTACTTAGTGGTTATTGACTGCTATTTTTCCATAACACAAAAATGAAGTTATCATCATCATCCATAACTCAACAGTGGATGCTGTGGTGTTTACCATTTGTTTTGAACCAAAGTATTGATACATACAAACAGAAGAGTTTCCTTTTATCAAACAAAAAATGTTACAGTCTTACTTGACCAGACAATGAAAGAAACAAGGGTGCAAAAACTAGCCATTGCACAACCTACAGCATGGCCTTAGTCATCAATACAATCAAAGGTAAATTTAATCACGTCTCCTGAAATTCATTTAAAAAAAAGCTGTTTCAGAGCTTTGGAAGTGTGAACAATTGGTGCCATTGCTCAATCATGAGGGTAGTGTAAGATGGAAGAAGAAAGCCATCCTTTGATGTCCTTTAAAATTAGAGTGAATTTCAAAGCAAAACCAATTTGCAAGAGCTATTTTGTTACCACTTGATTGGTTTGAAATGACATCGATTTTTGATAAACTTCTGATTTCTGGCCATGGATGTTGATGGAAGGAGGAAAGGATCTTAAAAAGCAAATACTAAGCTACAGTTGTGGAGTTAAAAGGTCAAATGACGGAGAGTTGTAGATCACCAGACTGTTCACTTCTGTGTCCTGAAATGGCCACGTTGTGCCATTTTGAAATCCTGGCATTGGAGCTGAGAGTGATAATAATATTTAATAATAATATTTACCATTTGCAATGCGCATTTTACATATGCATATGATAAAATAAATAGAATGAAATTAAGGTAGATATAAATGCTAGATAAAAATTTAAATTGTTGGCCTTGCATCAAAAATATACCAAACGATAAAGTAATATGAATAATATAGAACAAAAATTTCAATTTTGAATAAAAGACTAAAACTAAGTATCAATTGAGGGGTTCAGAACCATAGCGGTCTAAACCACTTTAAGTTAATTTACAGAAAAAGCACTGTTAATTTAAGTTTTGATAAAAAATATTGAAGGTTTTTCTTGTGAAAACATCTTTATTCTTGCTAGGAATGGCATTTACATCATGATACAAGTTATCTTTACCAGTATTATAGTGTCCAATTCAAGATTTAGTGAAAACAAATAATAACAATAGTGGACACAGTTCTGTCGCAGCCACCTCACACAGTTTCTTTAAAATACGAAGACTCGTGTTCGTATCGAACCATGTTCCTCAGTTCCTTGCAACATCAGTTGGAGCTATACTCTAATTTTAACAATAGGTAGATGGCTGACTTTGACTTTCGCCAACCACTGTCTAGTTCCAATTATCTAAAACAATTCTGTGTTATCATCATTTAAGTTTAGTTTTTCAGCCAGAATCCAATTACTTATGGCTTCACATATAGTTCCGTAGCAGTAATAGCGTCATGCTGATTCACATCTGAATTCGGTTTGAATGACAGATACAGTTGGGTATCATCTGCCTATGTGTGGACATCTGGGAGATGAGCTCGAAGCACCTCAAATTGCTCACTTGCATAGGTTGTAAATATAAGCGGTCCTAGACAGGAACCTTGTGAGACACCCCTATGGTAATGACAGACTGTCTGAAAGACACCCTCCAAATTGGGTTCTGGTGATAAAAATACAAGGAAAGCACAGTCAGTAATTCCAAAGCTAGACTCCAACTGATCCAGAAAAATATTATGATCTTGGTGTCAAACGCTGCACTAAGATTGAGCAGCACAAGCAAAGTCACGTGTTGTTTAT
Source organism: Pocillopora verrucosa (assembly GCF_036669915.1). Lineage (NCBI taxonomy): Eukaryota > Metazoa > Cnidaria > Anthozoa > Scleractinia > Pocilloporidae > Pocillopora > Pocillopora verrucosa. The sequence continues at coordinate 12,808,256 of NC_089322.1, read as the reverse complement.
CCATACTTAGAAGAATGGCATTTTGGACCTTGAGCAGTGCTATTTCTTTGCTGTGAAATTTGTGGTAGGCTGATTGAAGTAGAGGATAGAGACATGACGCATCAAGTGAGAGTGTATTTGCTGAAAAACTGCTTTCTCTGTTAACTTGGAGATATACTGCAGATTGCTGACTGATCTTAAGTTGTTACATATGATATCCAGTCCATTTGAAATGTTGTTAGAAATAAAATACTCAAAGGACCTTTCACAAGAAAGTGAATGGAAAAACCTTAAGAAAAATTCACTCCACAGAGCCCTATTTTATTGACACTGTGAGTTCCGTGCTGCCTGAAAAGATTAAGCTCAATGAAGCTGAAATTTATTGTGAAATAGGCAATTCTGTGTATGACAATTCCCTCTGGATAAGAGCAAGAGCAAGTAACTCAAAATGATTCATTAAATTGAACCAATATGAGCATGTTTCGTCAGTCAATGCAAGCAAGTTAGGCAATAGCCATACTATCTCTCTGCAATTGATTTTTCCTGTTTTGACGTAGTTGTTGAAGCGATAAATAACTGTTTGCGGTCATTTCAGCACACGACTTACTGACATATTACCAACAGGTCACTGACAGGTTTCCAACAGACAGCCAACTGTTGGTTGATGGTCGGCCGACACTTTAGTCTGCAACATTACAAAAACTGTTGGCCGACTGTGGGCGGACAGACAGTCGACAGTATCTCTTGGGAACTGTTGTTCACTTTTACCAACGTATGCAGATAGGGGCATCTATCCTTTACACTCCATTAGTGCCACCTGAGTTCATGCAGCTGAATTTGTTTTCAATAAACTTAAAGCTGTCACAAGGACGGAAAATTTACAGAGAACTGTTAAAAAAATTAAATATTCATGTGTTAACAAGGAGTAAAAAGAAACTTGCTAAAGATTAAATCATTGTTAACGTTAATTGAACGCAACAACAAAGGAAATTTTTGTAACACATCTTAGTCTACTAAATAAATTAGTCTACTAAATGTTGTTGCTTTTCTCATGGCTGAATATATCCTAACCATGCCAGCTCAATAGTAATTGTAAACATCAATAATCAATGAAATGTAAAACCTTCCCAAAATATTACTAAAAGTAGTGGTGTTCTGGGCTGTCCTCATGTGCAGTTTAATCTATTAGAGCACTTGCAGCATCTGAAAGCGAACGTTTCTCAGTTTCCTCCATAGCTGTAAAAGTTATTGCATCAGAGGCTGGTGCGGGTTGATAAGTAGTGTTCATGCGACTTTCAATTAGTGCAGTTTTAAGTTCCTGTTCTTGGATAGTTGTTGGTTGCATTTGCTTTGGGTGGCTAGACGTTGCATTATATGAAGTGCTTGATTCTAGAATGCTAGGGATTTAGGGCCATTTAATCCCTTATTGTTCCCCACTATGTGCATACTGGGTTGCCACCAAGGCCGATCTCACTTTGAGGGTGGGCCAGGATTGTCTCCCTATTGTAGACTAGTCGTCCAGTGCTGCAATTAAGCTAACATAATTTCCCATTGTTTTTCCTTTGAAAAGAGCTTCAAGCTTTTTCAGATCCAGGTTAATTTCACGCCAGTTCTCAAAACCCTTAGAGGTTAGATAATGAGCTCTACCTTTATATTAACTGATGAAATGTGCTCGTATGACACTCAAAAAGTAACCTTTCAGAGCTGATTTCATAGCTATATCATTATTAAACTTTTGAAGACATTTCTTTGCAGATTGAAGTTTATTTGCTGTGGTGGAAACAGCATCCTTTTCATATTTATGCTCGCTAAAATCACCACAATCTCAAAGAACTGTAAGGATGACCTTAATAGTGGCAGTTTACTCTGTTATGTTCCTCTCTGCAGTCGCAATTTTTGCATGCTGGTCTAGAATATTCGATACCTGGATGTTTTCCTTAATCAGCTGAGAGTCTTTCCAGTTTCTGCTGGAGCTCGGTTACTATTTTGCTTTCTTTCTCCACCTCAACCTGCTTGTCTTGTATTAAAAGATTTGACAGAAACTGATGTTAATCAGAATAATTGATGGTTGATTGCAGATTTATCAGGCCATGCATTAACTCATTGCTGTTTATGTGGTGGCGACTTGTTGCTAAACTTGTTGTTGGTGGGAAAACATTCACTATAGCCTGGCGCATTCATTCCAGCAACTTTTTGTTGTACCCGACACTGCTTGAGCACATCTGAAGCAAATCTCCAAATCGCAAGTTGATGGAAGTATCCTTATTGTCCTTGTACTGAATCTGCAATTCTTTATCAGGAATAAATTGTAAACACTTGAATTTAATCCTTATAATTTGCATGAGATCATTGAAGGTAGACATCTCGGTTTCATCTGTTTTAATTAGTTTTCATCAATCTTGCTGAAAAGTAATATTATAAAACATTTTTAGCTGGATCATGTTGTATTACTAAATGAAAGCAGATAAATGATGAGCAAAGAAATTCGAAGGAATGTTATCTCATGTGATTGCCTTTTGCACCAACCTCTTTCTACTCATGTGACCAAAAACCATCACCTTTGTTGTTAACAGCAACTTTATGCATGTCTCCAGAAAAGAAGTCTACCATTTTTGGTAGTAAACCGGCTTCTTCACTAGTATTTTTGTCATTTTAGTTAACTTACATGTAGGCTGTGTATTCTAAGCAGTTGAGCTTTGTACTACACTGCACCTTTGGCTGTGCTTTTTTTCTTTAGATACTGCTAAAAGGCAGTGCGCACTGAATAACTTGTCTGGTCAAGGCTTACACACAGAAAACAATCTTCCCTCCCTCTCTTGCCTTTCTTTTTGGCCACTGCTTCTTCCTCCTCTCTCTTAGACTGTATCTAGCTGTGCTGATATTCTTTCTGCCATGTTGGAAGTTTGCAGCACTAGATCCTCTGCCTTATTGGCTTCTTTAATTAATAGAAACCAATCTTAGTTAGGTTCTGATTTTTGGTGTGAGGCAGTGGAATATCACTTTTGGAGTTGCTGCTTATTTTTGTCTTCCATCTAGATGCTTGGGCCACAAAAAATTAAGTGCAAGTTGACACACACAGGAGAAAAAATGATAATAGTAATCTTTAGTTGTCCTAATTAAACCAATCAGCTGAACTCAGAGGGAAAAGTTGGTGTTAACTTGTTATCAGCACTGTAACTATAAAATATATATTTAAAATGTATACACATCTAAAGAAAAGAATTGATAGGAAAGTCATATGTATATGGGAAATAAAAATGGAAGATATATACATAACAATGAGATTGAGAATGCTTCATACCTAAATCTAAAAAATTCCTCTAAGTCTTATTTTTCTGCATGTTTTGAGTACAATATTTACGACAAGGTGATACCAATAAACATTGCTTGATTTTAGGGCATTTTAATGGCTAAGAGTTTTCTCTGTCTTAATCTCAACAAACTATACACCCAGAATCAAATAAAGGAAGTTTTATTTCACACATCTTGGAATATCAGTAGCTATGTGTATTCAATCCATCAAGGAATATTGCTTGAATTTTTGTGCAAGTGTCAAAAACAGTCACCTTGGTGTATTCCTTTAAGAACTTTCTATTAATTTGCAGTTAGTCATCAGGAATGAAGAACTTTCAAAGGAAATTCTCTTTTGTCTTATCAAGTAAATAAGCAAGAAATGGGGACCTCCAAACTGCGTGTACACTCATTGGTGTATGAGAGCGATGATAGCCACACCAGGCATCTCTGTGACCTTCATAAACCAATTGCCACTCGGGGACATTGAATTATTAAGTGAAAAAGTCCTATTTGGTATAGCACTCACTGTTATAATTTTGAAATGAACCAAATAGGGCTGGGCACTGTTCAGTGACAGTATTTATTCTGCCATGTGCAGTGGACCTTGGTTTGAAATACCATGTGCTCATCAAAAATGTCGTCTAAGATAAATTTAAAGTTTCTTAAATTGTGCACACTTCATAATCATAGCCTCACTTCCTAGGATACTGAATCAAACACAGCTGTGACCAGCTCCTCGAATGTGGCTGGAATTTCCTTCATTGACTGAAGTATTGCCATGCCATCTATGATTAACGCTGCAGTGGGAGGAATGTCCTCAGCTAGTTTGACTCCTTCAGTGCATGACTTTAGCAGCTTAGACTCGGCTAGACACAGACTCAGTCTTGCAAAGGGAACCATCTGTCGAAGCAAGAAACCATGGAAGAGGACCCAGAAAATTATGGTTAGCCAAATGTTGCAAAATTCAACAACTTGCTTATTTATATTCAGTAACTTGTATTTATGCTCAACAAAATATATTTTTATTCAACAGTTTACAGTTATATTCAACAATACGCATTCTCTTTTCATATTCAACTAAATTATTTTCATTCAACAACAATATTTATTCAACTTCAATAGCTATATTTATTTTACTCAACAAAATTAATTATTCAACTTCAGTCCAAACTTTTTACTCAAAAACAATAATTATTCAACTTCTACCATGCATAGTTATTTAATGATATACCTTCTTTTATGACAAAGTGTTTGAAAGTTTCCGGACATTCAAAATATCGTCATTCAACAAAATTCCCCGCCCCTACCCCTAAACTACCCCCAAACACAAAACCCATTCCCTTCCCGTCAATACGATTATGGACTGGAACCCGATCATTCGATTTGCGCTAAAAATCAAAATAGCAGCCAGAACACTGGACGAAGACTCATTCTTCAATTGCTTTGAGGATGTTATAAGCTTGTTAAACGTTTGTGAAGAGGGAGAAAACAGTACTTCCCGACCATTTATAGAGAGGGTGATCAATTGCTTAGAATCAGCGGTGAAATTTGTCGAAAATGTGTTACCAATTGTAAATGACTGCAAAGGGGAGTTGACTGCCCACAGTTGGTGCCAAAAATTGACAGAACTGGGGCTAAGGAATACTCCAAACTGTACTCACTTAGCAGTATATCTGGTAACTTCACTGGAACTTACAGTAAATGGAGAACCAGGGAGACCAAAGTACGAGATTGATGAAGAGACTTTGCTACACTTCAGAGCTTTAGGATATAAGTGGAAAGAAATCGCAGTCATTGCGAAATCATATTGACGGCCATCACAGTTTGATTACGTGGGGTTTCATTATGAATGGTTGTATAGATGGCTATTCCTGTTTAATATGTTTTTTGAAGTGTTCTACAAACAACAGAAAAGAGACCGTTGAAGATCTTTTTCTGCAGAGTGTTGAAAAGTATTTTTGGCCTTCTAGAATACAAACCGACCATGAAGGAGAAAACGTGTTAGTATGGGAACGCATGATTGGATTTCGAGGCCATAATCATGGATCCGCACTTATGGGAACTTCTACTCGTAACCAGAGAATAGAGCATTTATGGCGAGACATGTTTTGATGTTTCAGTAATGTCTTTTACTACACTTTCAAATCCATGGAGGAATCTGGTTTGCTTGGTGTCACCAACCCCCTACATTTGTTTGTTCTTCATTATGTCTACTTGCCCAGAATTAATGCTGCAATTGATAGTTTTGTTGAGTCCTGGAATAAGCACCCCATAAGAACTGAAAGAAATTGGGGTCATTATTATTATTATTATAAACATTTATATCGCGCAAATTCCATGTGAATATGTTCAAATGCGCGTTACAAACAAATATGAAAGAGCAAATTAACATAACATGATAAGAATCCCAACTGGCAGGAGGCGAACCAGTTGACTATTTACAAAGCGTGCAGGAGTTGAGTTCGGGGCCACCGAAGACAAATCCATCTAGTGGCAGGAAGGAGGATCTGAACCCGGGGCCTCCGGCTTGCAAGTCCAGCACCCTAACCACTAGGCCACGCTCGCCTCCAAATTCAAAGTCCAGAACAATTCTGGTCCAATGGAATAATAGACAGATTCAATGGAAGACTTGCTGCAGTAGCTGATGTAAGAAGTGATGCTAACATCAGTGGGCATGAGCATGAGTGGTTTGGTTTTAACCCTGATGCACCACCACCACCTGATGATGGTCTGTCCACTGTTGAAGTCAATGAAGTGAATTTGGATTTACCAGATAACATTATCTCTAGGCTGTCAAACGAGATCAACCCACTTGAGAATTCCAGTGCTTTTGTCATAGATATATTCCAGAGGGCACTTGAATTTCTAGAAAACTTGCTTTCCAATCATAGTTCTCAATGAATACTTATAAAGGCTACTTAGGGTTATGTGATGATAACCAATAATGCCTACGAGACATGCCTGTAGGGAATCATCTCACACATAGCTTTATTCAACAATTACAAGGTTAAAATGCCAATATGTTTTTTTTTTCAAATCACTATGATTTCTTGCAGGAGGGTATCTTAAGGGGGATTAAACACTGAATTTGTGTTTTATCAATCTATCTTTCCAGGGAAAATTGATGGCACCTCACCTACCCGTTTTTAATTTTGTTGTTATGTTTTATGGTGGATTGGAACATCATGCAACCTGAACTTGCCTAAAATTATCATGAAGCTCTGATAGCTAGGTAATGACTTTAAAGCACTGGTTTTCTTACAATGAACAGTCCCAGCCACCTTTCAGATATATTCCTTTTTTTTGGATGAAGTCCTCCAAACTGAGGCATCACCCACTCAAACTAGCTGACCCATCCCTATCTCTCCACCCCTACTCTAAAACTCTGTTCCATTTTTAATAATTTGCTCATGCAAAGTATTTTAAGAAGAAAACAATAGTTCATGTTAGTCCACTTATTTCAATAATTATTAAAGAGCAAGTAAAAAAAGATTCAAAGATTCACATTTCTAACTTGGTCCTTTGTGTGTTATTTTCAATAATAAAATCAGAAAATGAACTTTTTGTGGGACAAAACATTACAAATTTAAGACTATCATTCCCAGGAATCAGCACTGAACATAAACATCAGTTATATTGCTAGGAAAGGTAAAACAACTAAATTTATCAATGAATTAAACAACACAACATTGAAAAAGGGAGATACTGAAAAGCAGCACCAACATTGGTTTTGTGTGTTCTTACCACTGTAAATAAGGTATTAACTATGTAAAGGTTGATGAAGAGATGTAATCATCACTATGAAAATGTACATTTATTGCAAAGTTCTGTACTGAAGGCATCATCTTACTTCCAGTGCAGTACTGCATTAATTGCATCAACCTGGCACTTGATGACTGGTCAACAAATCTATTCATCATCATCTTGGTTTCCTGTGCTTGGTCACTAAATTCATCTGGATATTTGAGACACTCTTTAACTATTGCTGGTGTAACAGGTTTAAAGGTGAACACACTCTCAAACAGATGTGGGTGCTTTGACATCTCATCAAGCACTCCAAGGGTATTCAATCCTTTTCTCAACTGATCTAATGCCATTTTACGTTTTGAAGTGACCTTGTACATGACTACTGATTGGATTATTTTCCCTTTGGTAGACATCTGAAATAAAATATGATGTTAACAGTAATGTCCAAACAGAATGCAACACAATTCTCTTAAAGTGTAGCAAACAAATAGGCTGGCGCTTAAATGGATTCAAACCAATCAACTGAATAAAATTAGTAGCAACTTTAGTATGTAGCCATACAAATCTTCTGAATGTGTATTACTGTTAATGAGGTGTCTTACTTGAGAGAAAAAAATGACCATCTCTGCTCCCAATATAATCACAAAATGGTATATAATTGTCATGCATACACCATCTCAGAAAATTTTCTGATATATTAGAGCTACTGTATAACCATCCTGTAAACAGTTCCCATCAGGCTCAAGACAGTGGTGTAATCTCTGAGCATGTGTAACAGGACATATGGAAATTCCTGCATAGCTTTTGCTATTTCACAATCTCAAGAATGAATAATATAGTTTTTCCAATGCCAGGGGTGACATGAATGACAGAAAAAATATCTTAAACAAAAAGTAAGTTCTACCTGCAGAACACTTGTCTCTCCACAATTAGCCCTCAGATTAATTACTTCACCATTCTTGGCTAGCTCTCCCAGTTTATCATCACCAGTGACATCCATTAGCTTTACATGAATTTGCAGAAATAAAAATAATTATTACACATGACTAGAAATGTACATGTACTGGTGGAGAAGTTTTATTATTTGAATAGTAGGTATAGGTTAAAGGTAGGCCCTTTTACACCTTTCGGCAAGCCTTTCCAGGAAATCTTCATGAGAAACATTTTTTGCACGCATGTGCATTTCAATGCTCAGGGTATCTTGATTGTAGACCAATGCACCTTCACATTTTTCCACATTAAATATATCAGGTACAAAAACTCCTAGACCACAACCACTATTTCAAAAAAAACTTGTTGCATATATTTTCTAGTAATGGGAGGCTTACCCAATATTACTGGTTGCTGTAGCATGTTAAACAGTGGATGGTTTAATGGGGTGTCCAAGAGGTGCAGTGTACACTTACTGGATTTACTCTGGTTTTAAAGTACATCTTTGCTTTGCTTTAAAATAAACTCAAAACATACTGAGCATGTACCTGCAAGACTATATTCCTGGAAATTGGATATGGAATATCCCAAACATCACAGTACGCTAATGCACACATGACATCTCCAGTCACAAGGTAATAAAAACAGGGCAGTGCCAAACATGGAAATCCAGGGCCTCCTTGCAAAAGTGAGTGGGCAATCATTTTACCAACCATTTCAAACATTCCACTCATGACGGCCTGTGATTGGTAACTTGGCACCTTGTAGGCTTCTTCTCCTTCAAACAGCAGCAGTACCTTGCCCTGTACTAATCCTTCAATTAAGTTAGAATAAAACTGTCTCAGTACTCCACCACTGTCTATGGCAGGCTGCCCTCGAAAGATAATTCTTAAAAGGCAGGAAGCATCAAACTGAATGGACTTTTAATAGGCCACTGCATCTTCAACTATATCATCTTCATCGACTTCTAGGTTCTTTCTTTTTCCTGTCAACTTTTTTCCTAAGATGTCAATGATCTGCACTAATGATTCACATAGTACTGTATTGGAGTGTTCTGGGAGGGAATCCCCCTGAAGAAGAGCATCTGCTGAATGGAGGCCACCAAATTCTAAAAGTTTATAATTCCATTCAAGAGATTTTCTTACAATGGGGGTAGTTACTTTTTTGCGCTCTCGCTTAACAAAGTCAAAATGATCTGGTCTTACAAAAGGGAATCGCTGCTTCAGTATCTCTGTGATGCTTTCTCTAATTTCGCTTTCCAGCTGGCCTGTTCATAGCTCAAAGTAACCTTTCAGTAGAATTGTATTGTCGGTAACTGCGCAATCAGGAACAAAGCCATTTTCATCGAGATCTTTGGGCTTGTCGAGGAGATGAACAGCTTTTGGGTGTAACTCTTGATTCATTTGTTTCTTCTGTCTACCTTGGAGGCGCCATGGATGATTTGTTGCACCTTCAGGCCTCTTTTTTCCCGTGTGAAAAGAAAAAAAAGAAGAAAGAACCGAGGTGGCTGTGGCGGAAAAGATGGAACGATGCGCGGGGCGATGGAATTTGTTATCTCTCGGCTCGCAGATTGAGCTGAACTTGCTATAAGGTTGTGGGTTCTCATTAACAACGAGATATTACTTCCCGATCATTGAAGAGCAATCTCATTTTGAACACATTCTCTCACAATTTGTGTCAGTTCTTCCCTAACATCACGCCCTCCTCTGTCTACCGATGCCAGCTCTATTCATGAGCGTTATAATCGGGGAACTGTGTCCATTATACAGCGTATTTAACTGGGGATGGGTCGAGGAATTTGTTGAATAACAATATTTCGAATGTCCGGGAACTTTCAAACACTTAGTCATAAAAGATGCAAGGTAGAAGTTGAATAATTATTTTTGTTGAGTAAAAAGTTTGGACTGGATTTGAACAATTAATTTTGATGAGTAAAATAAATATAGCTATTGAAGTTGAATAAATATTGTTGTTGAATGAAAATAATTTAGTTGAATATGAAAAGAGAATGCGCATTGTTGAACGTAAATATAAAATGTTGAATATAACTGTAAACTGTTGAATAAAAATATATTTTGTTGAGCATAAATTTAAGTTTATGGAACATTTGGCTAACCATAGAAAATACTTGAAGACTTCTCTCAGATCCATCTCTCTTGCTTGGGCTGCAACAAGAAGGCGAGCAAAGAGGTCTCTGTCAGCTTCCAGCATCACCTCTCTGCCAATCTTAACAGATGAGAAAACTTTGGTGGTAAAGCACAGCTTGAAGCTTGTTTTTGTGTAGTGAGTTGTACCTCCTCCCGATAATGTTTCTTCAAGCAGGTCAGTGTTGTCCCAGCGAAATATGCTGAAGGCATTAGGACTGACAACCTTTTGAAGTATTACATCATGTTCCTTTCATTCAAGGAGGTTCTCAGCAAGTATCATCTCCATATCAAGAACCTGGTAATATGAAATTCCATGACCATACCTGTTCAACAGAGTAATGACCTCTTTTGAACTGGTTAGGTTTTTCAATGCTAGGGGTAAGGAAACATGCTTTGATGCAAGGGAAAGAACAAGTCGCTGACAATGCCCCTTTGCATTCACCTTCTCTTTCTTTTCTTCTCCTTCACCACCCTCACTTAGAAAACAAGTAAGTGAGTTGTAAACTACAGTTGGAACCATGATATTCTCTTCTTCAATGTTATTTGAATATGGCAACCAAGGCGTGTTTGGCCCCTGACTCAGAGGGGCAGCACGCACAGCCTTGGCAAGATGGTACACATCGTTTTTGAAGGGTACATCCTCTGGATTTGTAATAAACATTTCACTTTCACTGCCATGTGTAAGACCAAAATTCAACAATCTGACCCTTGAGACCTCATCACGGTAGACAATTTAAACCTCTGATTGATATCTCGGGTGCCACAAGCTTATTCTGCCAAGATAAGCCTTTCGCATTCTGACCTTCAGCTTTTCAGAATGATACAAGGGGTTTTGTATGCCCTGTAGTGAAGGAAGTTCCATGTATCTTTGTCGCAAAGCAAACATGTGAATAACTTCTAAATGCTCAAATAGCTTAGGCTCCATCTCTGATCATAGGGCCTGAAAAGCATTATCATAACAAGACTCAAGCTTGCACCCTTGATTTTTCTGCATAGCTTCTATTTGCTTCATGTTTGTGTAGGTTCGGTAGCAAGTTCCATGATAATGTAATTCCATGGCAATAGGATCTTGACCACTTTAAGGCCAGGTGACCAAAGCCTTTGGACACTCTTTGTATGTGATTCTTGATCAGCAGACTCTAAGCTTTAAAATGAAACTAATAACAGCTGGCCACCTATGGGGTGCAGCCAACTTGAATAATAAAGCGTTTCCTGAATTTGGCCACTAAACCATAACATGTCATTTTTACATGTAACATACCTACCCCACCTAACATTTTGCAAGTGCAACCTAAAGAGTTTCATTCTGCACTCTTGTGGTGACTTTTCAGGAGGTTTCAATGAATAGAGACACGCTCGATAACACATGCTTCCACAGTTGTGAAGGAAAGAAGTTTACAACTGTTGTTCATGCATCAAAATTTAAAAATTTCATCACAATTCAGTGCTTTCATCATGGAAATTAAATTACTACGGGAGCAGCTTCCAAAAATGCAAATTCAGTGGTCTTGAAATCTAGCCAAAGGTTAGAGAAATGGAGAATACTAATACTGGGTTGGCGGTATTGTCATGGAGGGATGTAGTAGCACAATGTCCTTTTCTTTGTCCCTATCATCCTTGGCCCTTCCTTTCCCTCTTACTGTGGCCCTTATCCTCTCTCTGTTCTCTGCCCTTTTCCATTTGCTGCCTCTCCCTTGGGGCTACCACAGAGAAGGATCTAGCACTATATGCTTTCAAGTAGCACAACAGAGTAAAAAAAAAAAAAAGATGGTTGGATAATTAATGTAATCGTAGAAGTGTAGGGTGGTAAGCATATTGCGCATGTATGATGATGCCAAAAAAATCATAAACATCATGTGATAATTCACTGGAAGCCAATGAAGATTAAAAGGAATGGGTGTGACATGGTCATGCTTTCTTGTAAGTTTGATGAGACAAGCAGTGGCATTCTGGATGTGCTGCAACCTTTTTGTAGTGCAGTTAGGTAGCCAGATAGTGGAGCATTGCAGTGATCCAACTTTGGTGGTCTGCATGTGGTACTTCCTGATGTAGTTGTTTCAGAGATAATAATAATAATAATAATAATAATAATGCAAAACTTTATTCATAGATTTAAAAAAAATAGACTATTTACAGATTCAAGAATATGAATATTAAAATATATACCCTATTGTACATTCTTCTTGTGTACGAAAGAGAATTGTCGTAAAATGACTATCTAAAGACTACTTATAACAATTATAAAAAGCATCAAAAAGTTAATAAACAAATAAAAACTATCTAAAAATAATAATAATAATAATAGTAATAGTAGTTCAAAATAATAATTCAAAATGTTTATACACGGTAGCCACTTCAGTTATACAACTGCTACCAACGTGGGCCCTGTAAAAAAAAATTAAAAACAGAAGACACTAGGCACTATTTTGATAAACCTTGCTAAGTCGTTATTTAGTGGGAAAACCTGTAATTAGTGTGTTACTCTGAGTATACCCGATAACTGGTACAGAGTAACAGGCCACTTTCGTTATGCCATGGACTCCGACTTGTTCGGGTAGGAAGGTCTTCTTCAAAACCTGTTTGTATAGATGAGGTACATTCTCAAAACAGTAGGAAGTTAAAAAAAGGCTGTAAATGCTAAAATCTATTATTAATAACTGCACCTTTAGAATAAAAAGCACCCTTAGAAATGTCTAACTTAAGTATCTATGAAAAGGTTTTTGCAGAAAATGGTATGATGTGAATGGATATCACAGCGTCTAACGTAAGAATAGCCCTTGTGAGGTAGAGTATCAAGGGCTCTCTTCAAGTCGATGAATAAAGCACCAGTTAGATTTCCTTGATCCATATTTTTTAGAATTCAACTGTGAAGTATGGAGTGCTCTACCAACTGAGCGAACAAGTCAACTGGGAGCTGGTCATCATGTTGGATCCAAATAAAACTTTGAAGTGGTGAATAATGGCTGTAAACATATGAAAATCATGTGTGCACTGTAGTTAAAGACAGGAATATAGAATCGATCCTCGCAGTTATGAACACTACTAAACTAAGGACATTAAGGATGTGATTTCTTTATGGTCTAGACCAACAGTCTATTTTGTCGCATAGAGTCAAGGTTAGTAACAGTTACTTGCAGTTATGAACACTGCTGAACTAAGGACATTAAGGATATGATTTCTTTATGGTCTAGACCAACAGTCTATCTACCCAAAAACTTACAAAGAACTGATTACAGGGATGCTAAACTCACTTTTATATGTGCGTGGTGATGCTGAAAAGTCCGGTTGCAAAACTGATAGAAATATCAACAAACAGATGAACATTGTGACTATATTCATCTAGGATCATTCTGAAATTATTAAACTAATCAATAATCAATTTAATAAAAATGAGCCTGGCTAGTGTCCTTCAACAGAGTCTGTCCATTTCATTTTCCCTTCCTCAATGGTTCCCTACTTTGATGCCTACGCGCAGGAAAAATTCAACCCACAAATTTTGCAGTGGCAATGGTATCAAAAGAAGGATGAGGGTTATGGTTTGTTTTCTTGTAACAAACCCGACATCTCTCTCTCTCTTTCAGTAGTTCCCTCCCAGTTCAATCAAATGCTGCCAAAAGGTGGTTTCTTTTCCACACACTTGCACACTGTTAGCAAAGCCTCTTGAGTTTACCATGTTTTTCCTTCTATACGTGGTTTTCTCTTTGACAGTACTGTTCAGTATCTGTTTTGGGTTGATAAAGGGAAGATAGGATGGTTAATTCAGCAAAGATTCCCCTTTCAAGACAGTTTGGGAGGCACCAGGTGACCCATCAAATAGAGGCAACATGATAGTCAAAACAAACCACAAAAAAAAGATTGAAACCCTTCAATTTAATCATAATAAGTGTCAAAATAGTAACTTTATTACAATTTTAATGCACATACCAGTTACCTACTGTTCACTAGTTGAACGTTTAAGTATTTACTTGAATTAAGTATGAATAACAATTTAAATTGAACACAAAATGACCGATCTCAAACAAACTAACCTAGAATGACGTCGAATAAATTTGAACACAGCTTCGAATAAACCTGAATGAATTACACAAAAAATGGGTTTTTTTTTTCAATTATATAGCAAACGAAAGAAAAACCAACCTACAAATTATCTTACCAGACAAAAGACATTATGTAATAACAAAAACCTACAATACAACGAAATGAATAAAAAAAGATTATGCAACGTTAAATAAGCACAATCCTTAAATAAGATGTTCTTTTGTCCACCCACTAGGTGAGGACACCTATCCAAGAACTAATACAGAACTTAAAATGATAATTACAATAAATCGAATAAACATGTAAAAAAATAATTTTAGATAAAATTGTATAGCATATAAATATGTCCAATGTGAAAATTTGCAGTCATTTCTTGAGATAAGCTTGGCTAGATTTTGTTATTTGATTACTGGTAATTTCCTTCTCTGATAGTTTCTTAAAACTCTTCATAGTTCATTTCAACATGGCTTCAGTTAGGAAATAAGGAGGCAGTGATAATGTGGACATGCTTATATATTGCAGAGGATGTAAGTTTTAGGTCATGAATAATTTTACTAACCAAAGAAATTCATGTGATTGGCAATCCAGAGACCTTTTGGTTAGTGTTAAACTGGTTCCACTCTGATGTGAAGTCTATAAAGCAAAAATAAAGAAAGTGAGCACCAAGGAAAATGCTTTGAAAATGAGATCTGACCTTTAAAGTTTGTTCAAATTAAGTTCTGATTTGCAAAGTCTCCCTAGCGGGAATAAGGGTGTTTCTAGTACTCTCAGTGGCAGGGATCTGACTTCATGAGAACAAACAACGCACTGCATCCTGGCCAAACGGTTTGTGCAGTGGTTGATACCAGTCCTACAGGTACAATATGTTGTCAAAATCCACAGTTGTCGCACTATGCAGCCTACTGGTATATGTGAACTTCATTTCTGCACTTGATATATTGATGAAGGCTCTTTTAGTTTGTTGTATTGATCTCGTGTTTAAGCTAGCTCCATTGCAGTGGTATAGCTACTTTAAATTTGCCTTCTCTATGTATTCTTACATCGGATCAAATTATATGTGACCACATGAGGAATCAAAGGAGAACTAAATAGTTAATGCCTCTTCTAATCCAAGAGATATCTCCATTCTCAAGCAATTCTTTGAATTTTGTTGAAAAGTCAGTTAAATTAATGGCCAAACAGTGACGAAATTACATATAGTGACTATTATTTACTAAAAAACACAGTGCAGTCTGTGTAACCTCAAAAGGTTGCCTGAGCAGCTGAGTAGACAATTCGAACATACATGGACTTTGAAGTGATCTTTAGTAATTGTTGAAGATAGCGCTGAGACATCTTTGTGTTTGATTGAAGTAGTGATTGAGGTTGTGTGGTTCGACTTAAAAGGAAATACAACAAAAACTAAGCTAAGAAAAATGCATTGCAAAATGTTACATTAACCTAACTAAAAATGAAGCAATCCCTTTCCAAATGGACAGATATGGAAAGTATCTACAACTATCTGTGACATATCTGTTACAGTAATGCACAATGTTTGTAATGGTTTTATTCATATCTGCAGCATTTCTGCTATAATGTTGGCAGATATTTCACAGATATGTTGGAACTTCTTGCAAATATCTGCAAAGTATCTGTGCCAATTTAACATATGTAGATGAACAAAGAGGGAGTTAGAAATTGAGAACCCATCTTTTGTCATCATATATAGGCCAATTATATTTGAATATTCCCCAGCTAGGAGACCATATTTGGCTAAATGCTAACCAAATAAACATTGAGTGTCCAAACGACTGCACTTTTGAATTAATTAACTAGGAAGACCTCAATGGAAAATAGGATCTTAATTGAGTGACATGTAACTGTAATTAGCAAAAGGGGTCTTCTCCATCTTGACGTCCTTAAACATCCTCTTTATTGGGGTACTGAAACCTGTGTCCTTCAACAAGAATAAATACTGATTACAAATGGAGGATCTAGAAAAAAATACACACAATCGATTTTCTCTTTGTACATTAATCTACTTGCTTTCGGTCTCAATGAAATTTTGAAATCTACTTATGTAAGCTTGGTTTGTGTCTTCAAACTCCATTTAAATGCCTTTTTCCTTTATTGCACTGATCTTGATTACTGCTTTAATGTCCTCCTCGACAGAGCAGTGATCAAGGATACTTAATCCTTCAAAATTTTACTCAGTTTATTCAGCATAAATATTCACACATGCCTTCAATACTTGAGTTGATAATTTGAAAGAAAACAGTGAAGAGAATTAGTGAAAGCAGACTGTTTTGCCACAGGATAAAAAAAAAACCTTGTTCCTATGGTAATACTAGCCACATAAACATAAATGTTTCTTGTTTGTGTTAGCAAGGAGGTATAAAACCATACCATCTCTTCACTGACAAAATTAGCGTAAACAAATTTAAAAAAGGCTTAAAAAGATGGATGAAGACATAGAAGCTCACATTTTAAACTCATATTTTAATTGTATATATTTTCATTTTAAATATCATTCTTACTATGCCATTTTGTACCTGCACTAATGATTTTTATACGTGTTCTTTATAATTTTTTTAATGTTTTTAAAGTTCAGTTTGGGAACCTTTTATAGGGATAACCTCGCGGTCCACCTTTACACATATGTTTTGCATATCATGTTTATGAGCATATATGTATTTGAATAAAGTATCATTATTAAAGTGTTATTATTATATCAACAGAACTATGTTCTAGAACGCTGCCAGAAAATCTCAAACCATAACAGTTTAAAGAAGGCCAGTCTCATATTAGATAGATACATAGTTTATTTATCCACATAATGCCTAGGAGCATCCGGCATACTCGTTTACAATGCGCACATGGAACTACAAGATACTGAAAATAGTAAATAAATTACATAAGTATAAAAGACTATAAACAATCATGTGCAGGGCACAGTAACAAATTTTATTATGGTGCTTAGCAATAAATACATAGTACAAGGTTTAATTTGTCTATTACACCTCTAAAAGTATTCACATTACCATCAATTCTAGCATTGCATGGTAAAGTATTCCAAATGAGGCTGGCTATGGATGCAAAGATGCAAAGAAAATGGTGCACTTGCTCTTAAACGAATTTTTCTCATGCTTAATGTCTCTAAGATGATAATTGACTGTACAAAGTGTAAAGAAATCTTTCATGTAACTGGGACCATTCCAGTTAAAACTTTTAAAAAAGTAGGATCAAAACATGAAAAAACCTTTGCTCTAGTGTACATGTGTTAATTAATCTAAGAATACTATCGTGTAAAGTGGACTTAGGTGAACCCAATAACGTTCTGAGAATATAGTAATTTGCATCTTCCAAGTTATCAGATATGATTTAGGTATTCCAACAAGCACTGGGCCACAATACTCAAAATGAGAAAGAATAAAAGCCATATATAATTGAATTTTAATATTTCAATATACAATTACGTGTACCTATTGTGAAGTGCATACCTTAGCCTCTTGACAATATGAATGTGATTACCTGCAATGTCTGATTTGGAATCTGTAAACTCAGCTGATTCATCTGGTTCAGGTCTTTGCATGACTGCAAATGGTGAAGGCTCACAAAATGACAGGAACCTGTCCCTCTATGGCAACAGCGTGGCCTATGTAACAGAAAGTATTGTATGTGGCCTTAACATTCAGCCTCCCCCCTGCTCCTCATTGTAAACAACAGTATAGCTGTTCCTCTTTAAAACACGAGCATATCCCTCACCATGAACCACCTCTCTCCCAATCTTAATCCTGTAAAACTTTTTCATAGTGCCAAAAGGAGTCTCTCCAAGTGCCTAAAGTAATTTTTGCTTTGAGATTGATTTCTATCCAGTATGCATCTCCTTGCAGCACCTAGACAAAACACATCTTGGAACTATAGGAACCAACATAAAAAGAGAAAGTTATGGAACACATTTGGATAAGCTCACACAATGTTGAAGGTATCATTTAAATTCATGATTTCCAAGTCAATTTGCTGTAAGTACTCAACTCCATATCAACTCCAGGAAGCTTTATTTCATCACTTGCTGATTTGTGTGAGAGATTTGTTTGTGGTACTGTTGGTTTGTTTTCTCTTCTAATTAATAGCATCATAATTCACATTGATATACATACTTGTCCTGAGCTCCAAACGTCATCTTCAAGTAGAAGTGTGCTGCAGGTGATTCTTTCTCAAGGTGTGTTGAGAGATCTGGCATATTCTGTATGCACAGAAAACTGAATACAAGAACTATACCAGTAATACAGACAGAATATAAACATTATAGATGTAAAAGAGATAAAGACTTGCATTGGTCTTGCTCCTAATGATAGCAAATAACTGACAGCAATATCATCCAAGAACAAACTAATAGTGATAATCTAGTACCATGATCGAGATCGAATCTCACTAACATGTCCCTAAATGGGAATTGATGGGAGATAACAAACTTATTAGGTAATAATCAAGAGCTATAATGAAAGACTGATTGACAAAAATAAATCAGAACAAAAATGCTAATAAAGAGATTACCAACTAAGCATTTCAAAACTAACAGTCTGTACAAAACTCTTTCCCAGGCCCTTGGCCGTTGTTTCTTGGAAAAGCCAAGCTGCTAAGCTTTGTTACAAACATTAATTATTTCTTCTCCTTGCAAGTGCAAAGCGCTAGCAAAGGTAAAATCTCTTAAAAACAGAAACATTATCAGACTGCTAGACAAGTAAGTTAAGTGTTTGATTTGAAAAAATATATTTTCACTTTTGTGGATTTAATTAGCCATTCATGTTCACTACATTTTGTTCTTTCTGTAAATTGTTTGTGTGGGCATGTACTCTTGTGTTCAAAGAAATTTCAAGGTAATTCTCTTTTTCATACGTTCTGTTAATTTGTACACAATTTAAGCTTAATAACGAAATGGATAAGTACAAATGTTTTAAAGAAAGCAATTTTATTCTAGGGGCTAAAATCTAACTCTTACAATAAATAAACTTAATCCCTTATCTTATTTAATTTTGATCTACTGGTCCATTGACATGGGAACAAGCCTTGAATAGTTGTGCTGCTGACTTTTGGTGGTAGGCGTAGTGCTCCCAGTAGCTTAATATTTTCGCTTGGATGGAGTGGTATGTTTTCTTTGGTAGTTTTGTTAATTTTCTTTCAGAAACTGATTTAATCTGAAGGGCGACAAGTCAGGCTTCCTTGTGCAGTAGTTGTACCAGCATGTAAAGGGGGATCTGGGCTTTTCCTGTTTGTTTAGGCTGTTATGCCATCCTTCCACATCATGATTGGTGTGGATCTGCTGCTTGTACACGCTCCTGCAGGAGTGAGGCCAGGAATTGCTTTGTACCTGGGTGCTATCGGCATACTCCACAAATCCCTGCGGGGGTTCAAAGGTGGCTTGCAGCTGAAGACAGGTAAACATTACTGGTATTTGACAAGGAGGTAGGAATGGTAAGGTCATTATTTTACAGAGATACTTGAAGGTGCTATCATCCATTTTTTATGCTGTCTGAAGACCAAATTCTTGAATCTTTAATGTAAAAAAAAAAGATGTAAAATAAGATGGTAAGCAAATATTAAAAAAGGTTGGACACTCCTCCCAGCTTTAACTTTATCCATCAAAGAAAAAACTACCAATTTATATAACTTCTTTTACTGACCTTTCTCCACAGAGCTTGTGTCCAATGGAATACAATGGAATACACAGCCTTTCACCATCACATCTGGTAGGACTTCATAAAGGTAGTTCCACATTGCTTCTTCAAAGTCAATCATGACCTGGTGAACCTTTGGGTTCTGTGGCAGGAGGTCTAGAAGAGTCCTCATGACCTGAAACAGGCTAAGACATAGGTGTGAGTGAATGTTTAGAGCAAATTTCACCTATTAGTCAGCTTTATAAAATCTCAGTCATCCATACTCTAACCTATCTATCCATATTTACCTTTTGATAATACTTTGTCTTCTTACCAGACATCAAGACAAAGACCAATGGAACCTGTTTCACATGGTCCTTGGATTTAACATTTGCATCGATGGTCCAGAGCTGAGTGAAGGGGTGGCAGCACAACTTGAAGGTACTATCTATAAACCGCGTCTTGGCTTTGCTGAGGAACTGAAGTTGTTTTTCGGTGGCAAAGACAAGATGGTGTCTTTTGTTGACAGTTTAATCTGCTCAAAAAAAGCCATCAGGAATGTAATCCTCTTCCAAACTGAAATCCAGGTCTACTGGGTCTTTGGGCCTGATTTTTTGTGTAAGCCGGCTTGCAACTTGTGCCAGGAACTTTGGTTTTGAAAGGCTTGGACATGGTCCATTAAGTATCTTAAGGAGGACCTACAGAAATGAAGAGGGGAACAAATTCTACAAGCTGATGTCAAATCAAAATCATCTAACCCAATGTAGATGATAAAATATTTTTTTAGTCCCTTTACCCTTTACCCCCTAAAGCAAATGGTCCTTTTTTTTAAAGTCAACAAATATAAATAGGATATCCATGTGTGGTACACCAATCGAAAGGTGTTGATTAGTATACTTCATAAATCACATCAAAAGGTAGTAATGATCTTTCAAAATTAATTTTGGTGCCAAAAATTCAAGTAAATTAGCCAAATATTGACCAGTGCTTGCCATAATTTGCCACAAAAATTAAAAAACTGTTAACGTATGTAATTTAAATTACCTCATCAACATTAATCTCATTAAAATCTTTCATTGCCTTTGCCTTTACAGCGACCATGCTCTCCGCAGAAAAACTAAAATCTCTGCAATTACATCCTAATCAACATGATCTTATAAACATCTGCAACATCAGAACTGGTTGACAAGTGAGTAACTGATTATGGATCAAACAATGTATCAAAACTTCTTTCAGTTCAAAGTTCTCAATCGAAATGTTCATTTCTGCTGATCCTCATCAATCAAGTCTTGCACTTGAAGTCTGGCAACAACTGCTGCAGTCACCTTATAGTTCTTAGGGGCCAGTTGTTTCAGTTTGTTACGATGACTTGATGATGACCACATCTCTAACACTAAGGACACACTTTCTTTCTCCATGTTTAACATGGATATTAAGCTATATGGATTTTCTCCCATCATGCCCATAATATCTTCACCCTACATCGCACAAAGTAGCCTCTTAAATTGTAGAAATACTGGGTATCTGGAGTTATTTTGAGAGCTCTGCTGAGAAAGATAATAAAAATAACCGCCGTTGTTAATGTGGCCATTATGATAGCCACCAATTTACATTTTTTCTGATTAATTTTGCATTCAATATGACATATTGTGGTGTAATACTCTCTCATTCTGTTTGTTGTTATGATTGTCACAATGTGGAATCTTCATATATAATTACATTAGATAATAATACCTGCTTTAAGGCACACAACAACTATAATATGTTTAAAACACAATATAAAATATTATAATGGATATTACTAAACTGAAAGCAAATGCAAAGAAGCGTAAAGAGGCTGCTAATGTATGTAGAAGTGTGGCAAAAACACTGGAACAATATGCCGATGAACCAATAATATATGGAGATACCATTATTTCTTAATTCATCGATGGAGTCAGAAATGAAACAGCCATGATTTTACCATTGCATTCACTCTTATAGTTATAGTTGGTATAATACAGCAGCTGAGTGTAAAATCAAACTAAGCCCTGATTCTGGTGTTGCATGGTTGGAACTGACCATACCAGATAGATTTCCTCACATCAGACTGAGGAAAACACTCTGTCAGTGAAACTGCAATAAGCGTGTAAGTCTCCTGGCCTTTAATAACAACACCACAAACCAAATTCGAATGAAGATTTATTGTAGCCGACGTGCTTGGTACTAAGAGTGTGCATACAAACAGCGTGGGTTGAAACTAAAACGGTAAAAAAGCAAAAAAGTTACAAGTTGCGACTAAGGTAAATTAGAGTAAGGAAATAACAAAACTGCAAAACGAGGATTGTGAAGTACACTTACATTGTTTCGGCCAGAGAAAACTGCTGTAAAGCGGACTGCGAATAACGCGAAGAGACTTGCAAGAAACTAAACAGAACTGCGCTAAGCGCGGACCAAAATGAACTGCCCAAACTGTACTGCAAAACTACGATATGAAAAATACGCTAGAACATGCGGAAAATAAAACTATAGAAACTTAGAAAGGCGCTAATGAAGATGAAACAGCACAGAAACGCTAACGAGGGCGCGAAAACTGACAGAAAGGAATAAACACATTAATTAACGCCAAAAAAAAAGACTAAACAAATGGACGAAAAGAAGTATAAACTAATTTGCGTACGCAAAGGAAAAACAAATTACGCAAGAACGAATAATAGAAAAAATGTTACACTTGGATCTTACAGTCAGCATAATTTGACAGAGTACAACAATAATACCTCAAAAATGTATTTTTATCTAATTGTATTATGTAGATGAGTCTAAGATCATCTGAATACTATAAAAGATACGACTGTCTCTGTTGATTTGTGGAACTCAATAGTCACACCAGGTAATAATGCTTCCCAAAGGAAAACAGGATACAGGTTTTTCCTTGATAGTGGGAATGAGGCCCATCCTTTGATTGGTATAATGCATACTTGGATATTGATTTATACATTGGGCATTGAACACTACTAAACTGTTTAGTCACTCACAAAATATGTTTCTGTTTTAGAACTGATCAATTGTGTCCTTTATCCACAAGAAAGAGGTTGCAAGAACTTATGGTACATTGATGAGATACAGTAGATTACCTCACCAGGCCAACAATAGATGTTGATATATTTGATAAACTCCATAGCACTCTGTACTTTGATCTTACAAATCAGGAGGAGAAACTGAAAGCCAGTTCATGTAAGCTGGAATTCAAGCACACATTGTCTGTTGGCCCTAATGCTGATTCCAATCTGTAAGTTCAAACACTGCATGAAGAAGAACTATCTGTTGATGTTGTTAGTGGAAAAGCACCTCTGAAAGCTTAAGCAGTAGCACACATAATACAACAAGCATAAAATAATAACTTTTTTCTCATAAAATACATGTTTTATAATAAATATATAAATATTAACATAATATAATAGTATAAATGACTAATAGATATCCTTCTTTCAAAGTCATATTGAGTGACAATCAAAAAGTAAAATTAGCAAAAGCATACCAGGACAAATCACCCATTGCTCTACGTTTGTCAAAAGGTGAACTAATTGGTAATAATGAAATGATGTTAACAAAAACACAACTCAAGAAGGTACAAAGGCAATGGCATCAGGTGTTGGTGTTGTCCTACAAGATAAGAGGGAAATAAGTGTTAGAGGTCCACCTGGTGGGGGTGGTGCTGGTTCTCATGGACCAAAAGGTGACAAGGGTGATACTAGAGCACAGGGGCCTAAGTGTGATAAAGGAGATACCAGTGCATGAGGGTCCAAGGGTGATACTGGTGCACAGGGGCCCTAAGGGTGATAAAGGAGATACCTGAGCGCAGGGGCCTAAAGGTGATACTCCTACACAAGGGCCTGAAAGTGATACCGGAGCACAGGAGCCTAAGGGGGATAAAGGTGACATTGATGTCAGAGTTTGGAAAGGTGATAAAGGAGATACTAGTACACAGTGACCAAAAGGTGATACCTAGTGCACAGGGTCTACAGGGCCATCTGTTAGTGGTGGTGGTACTGGTGGTTCTGCAGACTTTTAAACTATTTTACTGTTGGATGGAGGTTAGAAAATGACAGGTAATTTGGATATGAACAGTTAAAAATGTTATTGATTTTGGGGATCCATCAGGTGCAACAGAGGCCAGTAATAAAAAAATATGTTGATGCCATTACAAACAACATACTGAGTGGCTCTGAGACTTTCCAAGGTGATATAAACATAATGTATAGATTACCTCTAGGAAGGGCATGCATAAGGCATTTTCGCCTGAATTGGTGATGTACCAGAAATCTAACGTGAGTGCAGTGAACAAGTGAGATTTCTGATACATACCAACAAGTGCGAAAATGCTGTATATATACCCTCCCCATGATGTAATTTGCATACTTCATACATAATGAGGTTTTCACTTTTTTGATTTATTTTTTCAACTTTCAAATGAGCTTACAAGTCATTCAAATAAAAGTAAACATGCTGATTTCATTTGCAAAAAACGTAACTCTAAATGCATAAAAATGAGCTCAAGTAGCTCTACAACATTCCAAACAAGCTTTATTCATAATAAAGTTGATCACTTCAATAAAATTTTTAAATAAACCAGTAAAAGGTTAAATTTTTCATTGAAGTGGAGGGCTGTCATCATCATTTGACGATTCAATTCTTTTGATTCATTCATAGCTTCATTCTGTAGAAATTGAACCATCTGCACAAGTGCCTGGTGACTTGTTAACAGTGTTTATAGTTATGTTGAATTGTCCACCATGGAATATGGCTCCACTGAAGGGATCAGCTGCAGGAAACATTGAAGTTTTTATTAATGAAGCCTCTGCCTTGGTGGTGGTTGCAGCAGTGCATGAAGCATTGTCTTTGCATCACTCACAGCATTGCATGTTAAAGGCTTTGAGCTCAGTATCGATGACATATTCTTCTGTTGCTCTTAAGAAACAGAGCTGTAGTTGTTTACACTTTGCAAATTACAGTGACCTGAAAGCTGCATGATGTGAGTGGGGGGAACATTGCTGTCATTAAGTTTTTGTATCATCATTTTTCTTGCACTGTGGTTCATGAGCTATGGCTTCTCATTCAGAACAGTTTTTTATGCATATACCATGTTTGTAAATTGCTTCCTTTAGAGGTAGTTCCCCTTTAGAGAATTATATATCAAAAGCAGATTTTGGTTCCAGTTTCCTCTTTCTTTTTTGGTTCTACACCCAAACTCTTGAGGTGCATGTCTGATACTTACAAGTACTTTTAAGTCATGTAAGTTCTTCAAGAGCCTAGTGCAGAGAAGCAATATGCTTGTGAGAAGCTAAGAGGGCTTTCCCTGCAGGGCAGGACAGAGTAAGGTTACATTTCAATGTTTTTTCTCTTCAAGCAGACATTCACAACAAATGTGGGTTCCATCAGTGTCAGACGCTTGCTCAATTTCTGCACATGACCATATCTAAACATGGAAAATGTTTTACTCCCAAGGTTGTTGTAATCCTTATTTGCTTTGTTATCTTTAGCTTTTCTTTCAATGAAATAGCAGACAACAGGTTGTTCGTCACATTTACTAATGATGACCATTCTGCAAAATCAGAGATCATTGCTTTTGTAAAGACTTCCTATTTAATCCTCAGATTTCTGAGTACTCTATAATAGTACAAATTAAACTAAGAAATTCCCTGAGAACCTTAGCGATCTTTGCTAAACGTGTACCTCCAAGAAAACCTGTCTTTGTCATGCACTTCGCGTTCAACAATCTTTCTTAAAATAGAAAAAGAAATGACACATAACATTAATAATTCAGAAGACAAGATATATTTCTAGTAGCCATGCACAGCCAAATCCTTCAATAGCCCGTGCACTAACGTGGGGCTGTTCAAAAGCTGTGTGGTTGTAGTTTTGCTGGCTTTGTTTCCTTGTTTGCATGCCAAGAGCTTCCACTTTTCAAGAACATCCTCATCCCAAAGGGTAGCTCATAACCCTATTAAAAATGATAATGATAAGGGGTTTATATAGTGCTAAAACTATAAACAATATTCAGAAGTGCTTTATATAAGTTTAAGGTCTATACTTATTGAAATTAAAATATTAAAAGGCAATAAACATTAGAACTATTGAAACGAACTGAAAGCTTTCCTAAATAGAAATGTTTTAAGTTGCTTTTTAAAAATGGCGAGGTTACTACTTGTTCTCATAGTTAATGGCAGTGAGTTCCAAAAAACAGGTGCAGCATGAGCAAAGGCCTTATCCCCAAGTGAAGAGCAGTTGGCTTTTGGGACGAACAGAAGAGATTGAGCAGACGAGCGAAGAGCATAATTAGTAGCTGGTTTCAGGGACAAAAGATCTTTAATGTAGGGAGGACTTTGGTTGTGTAATGACTTGTAAACAAAGAGGAGCCATTTAAACTGAGCTCTGAACGTTACTGGGAGCCAATGTAGGTCGATAAGTTTAGGTGTGATATGATCCAATTTTGGAATCTGAAAAATCACTCCAGCCACAGCATTCTGAACTTTCTGTAAGCGATCAAGTTGATATTTAGGTAGACCGAAGAGAAGTGCGTTACAGTAATCAAGGTGTGAGGATATAAAAGCGTGGACTGGTGTCTTAGTCGATTGAACAGTAAGGAATTTTCTGATCTGTCTTATGTATAATCTGTCCAAAGCCTTGCTACAAACCTTGCCTATATGAACGTTCATTTGCATATGGGCAAAAAGTACACAGACATTAAGACTTTGTAGTAATTTATTATTAAAGTTAAAAGTGCAAAGATTTAACAAATAAAATGAACTTAACTTTGAGCTACCACAGGTTTTGATGTTGTCAAGCGAGCACTTCTATCTTTGGCAGTTTCTTTCTTATACGAAAGATAACAGATTATCTAGAAAGTTTATGTGATGGTTGGCTGGTAAGATTTCAGCCATTGCTTATACCATCAGTATGTTATTTTGCCATTTCATCTAAATCGAGAAGATGGGGCATAAACTTTTGAAATGAGTCTTATGGCATGGCTCTTGCATCTAAATGACGTCTGGCTGCCTCCAAGTTTCAAAAATTCCCACTTTCAAAACAAGGCAAAAATAAAAACCAAAAGACAAACAATTTTGTAAATTTACAAGTTGGGATCAATATTTGTTCCTACGAAACTGAGCTTGAAAATGATTTGTTGTACTCGATTACTATTCCGGCTCAACAAGGAAACCTCTTTTAGATATTGAGCTCCATAAGTCCCGGTGGAGTACGATTACCAATGGAGTACGTAAACTAATCCAGCTCGACAAGGCTTGTTTATCAAGCTAGGTTACACTGCGAGTGAGAAAGACTGTGGAAGAGTCCAACCCATTATGGAGGAAATGGACATGGCAGGTAGTGTGGTGTGCAAGAAAAACTTTGGTCATCCATCAAGTACTTTATAAGTTTTGTTAAGATCCAGAGATAGGATTCAGAGGAAAGTATAGAGAAAGTGAGAGCAAATGTATTGGAAACAGGGATTATTCCAAAGCATGAAAACCTTGGAACAGTTGCAGTCATTTCTGGGTTAATAAGACTATGATAAACTTTATTAGACGCTTAACATATCTGGAATGGTACTGAACATACACAAAAATGAAAAGGCAAAGTCTTTGATAAACCTTAGTTTATTGTAAAACTTTGAACTTCTTGGTGAACAACGCGAGAGATACTTGTATCACTTTTATTTTTACTTATATTTCCTCATTTTTACTTATATCAATGTAAAAAAATTTGCAGTCATTTGTTGGGATGTGGTTATATGTTTTTAAAAAAATAAACAGCACAACTCCTGGTTTAGGAACAAGAAAAAAGTACTCTCTGACCTTGTTTTTTTCCCTCTTACCTCGCTAACCAAAAAAAGCAATTTTTTAAAGCAAACTTAAGTCACGAAAACCTCAAGGTGAAGGTAACACTTCTGAGCACAGTAATGTAGCTACTAAATATAATAACAAAACACTGAGCTGAACACTTTCGTTTTCAACTTGGGAAAAGTACACAAATGCTTGGAATGGCTTTCATTAAAAAACTAGGACAGTAATTAATCCTTTGACCCTTAATTTCACCTCACAAAATTACCCATGAATCTCACATTCAGGTAACAAGAATAAAGGAATTGATCATAAACTAAAAGAGTGAGAGTAAAAAGAGTGTACTGTCTGAACCAATGCAGACATTGTTATTTGTTAGCCTAGTGTATTGTGTTCAGTCGACTTTCATATGTATTAAGTTGGAAATAGTAAGATATTGACACGTGTTGCATATTTGCATTTACACTTAAAATAAAAAATGTGGGAAAAAAATTTGTGTTCATTTACACATAACCAGTGTTAAAAATATTTTGGGATGTACCCTCATACAAATTTACGCTCATTAAATGTTTTTGTTAATTCAGTGGAAGAAACAAGTGTCTCAGTGTGCTTCATGGAGAAGGCAAAGAATCCAATCCTACCAGTGCGTAGACCAATGCATTGGTCTACAGACAGTTGACCAACAGTTGACTGGCTGTTGGTCGACAGTGGACTGACACGTTGGCCAACACTTTAACCTTATAATGTACATTGGCCTTATAATGTGTGTCGGTGACTTTGTTAGGGCCTTATTTATCTAAAGCATTACTAAACCTTTCTTTTACACGCTTGACTGTGGTGTCTTCGTTTGAAAACTTTCACTCACGATAAGGAAATGAATGATTTACTTTTGTCCACTATCTTCTTTATCATGTTATTAGAACCCATTCCCCACTCTGTTATAGATAGACATTTCCTATGTTTTCCATAAGGACACATTAATATTCTAAACCAACATGTTGTCGTCAAGTTTTTAAATTTTTATCAAGTAAAATACAGCAATGTTATTACGTTGGACATTGGTGGCTCCTAAAGAAGCCATTGTCTTTTTTGTTGTTGTTGATGGAGCTCTCTAGGAATAGAAGGCATAATCTGATGCCAGCAGCAATAGCTTCTTCGTGAGGCGAAGTCATTTCACAATCAGCCGCAGTCCACCCAGCTGCTTTCTACACTCCTGCTCAATGGTTTTTACGGCCAGTTTGGGGTCTCCCAGCCTCTTCAAGGTGCTTTGGAATGTCACCTCATTGACAATTCTCAGCTCTACTAGACCAAGAAAGTATCTGATGGTGCTGCGTGCTGTACCTGCCAGTCTATATGCATTGTTTAAGCAGATGGATTTTGGCAGGGTCATTGCAGTCAACCTTTGCAGCAGCTTCATGGTTTGCAGGTGATGGTATTGCAGGATTCTGCTTTAGTCTTAGCTGCTGCTCCAAGGCCTTTATCCGCTCATCTTTTCACTTAAGCTCCTCTTTGGTAGGTAGGCCACTCATGGAATGAGGATTTTGAGTATGTCTATAATATTGCTAGGCAATGAGTTCCATTCTTTGATAGGCCACCCATGGAATGAGTGGCCTACCACAGCCTTGTCTGTGCTGATGGGAAGTATTATCCAGAAGGTTTCTTTATCTACAAGAGGGAAGTCCTGCAAAGGGGATACCCATCACAGCCAGACTTTAACAAAAAATAAAAGTGGAACGGGAGAGATAAACAATAAATGATGACAAAAATCTAACAAATATAAAAATAAACATAATTAATTATTAAAATGATAAATGATCTGCTAATTAAAATTAGATTGTTGTAAACTACATGCAAGTACTTATTTAACTAATGGAGTTTTGACTATGTCAATAATTTTGCTAGGCAACGAGTTCCATTCTTTAATCGTTCTGCCATAAAATAAGTTTCTGTAAGCTTCAGTGTTTGGTTTTAGTTCAATGAACTTGTCTTTATGGATGGATCGTAGTTGACAATTGCGCCTTTTAATATAGCTTGTGATTTCTGATGCTGATTCACCATGAGTTGTTTTATGGAGTACTGTTAGGTGAGCAATTTTCCTTCTATTTTGGAGAAAGGGCAAATCCAGATCATTAAGTAGATTTATGACAGTTCCAGGTGTTCGCTGCCAACAATTCTTTACAAATCGTGCAGATCACCTTTGTACAGCTTCTATTTGCTTAATATGCTGGTCCATCCATGGAAAACAATAACGAACCCTGTTAATCGATTCCCGACATGAAAATTGATTTTGCGATAGGGAAAATACCCTGACTGAATTTTGAACGGTATGTTACGCCATATAAGTCAGGGTATTTCCCTTGCGAAAAATCAATTTTCACAAATCTAACCTTCCACGGCTCAATGAACGTCAAACTAAATATTGTGCATTTGCCGTAGCTCAGCACTATCTCAGACACGGTCCACGAGAATGCTACATTTCGGTTATCATTCACTGTTTCCATCAGTGACCCCTTAAGCCTCCGAAGAGCAACTGGCTTCTACTTTCTCTTAACAGTATCACCCTTGGATCAAATGTGAAGGTCATGCCAATCGTGGAGATGATCTCCAATTTGGAGGCTCCTGGTTGTCAAACAAATTCTCCTTGTCAGTACCATAAGAAATGGGATCCAAGGGAATGCAAACAGAACAGGGTGGAGAATATAACTGAAAATGTGAGAGTGTAAAGAGTTAACCACTCGACCAGCTCATACTAAGCAAGGGATCAGTAACCACGCGACCAGAATTCAATGTATAAAGCTCGTCTTTTATTTTAAAACAACAAGGTTAATGACATGTTATGGACTCTCTTTCTTTTCTATTAATGGTTGGGTATTCAAAGTGAAAAGTTGTCTTGCAAACAGAGTACAATTCAGCGGACATCAGGTAAAAATCTTAAATTTAAAACATGACATTAAACATCATCATCAGTGAAAAACTCCTAATGAACAATTGTTGCTTTGAAATTTGCAAACAGTAAGCTTTTCAAACTTGATTGCTGCGGTTTCTGGTGATCAATGTAACTGTAAAAATTGGGATTTTTCTGTACAATTGTATTGGTTTCATATTGAAAATGAATCCTAATCAATAATATAATTTTCTCAATCGCCGACTCTGATAACCGTAGAGTACTCTCCTACCCAGACTTCTCACGGTACAAGGTTAGGATAGTTTTAGATAGATAATAAAAACTGTATATCAATAAAAAAGACTGCAGTTAGTCTTCTCCTTTAACTTCGTGTATATTGTACAATTAAGAAATGTACCATTAGCATAAGGGTATTGATTAAGACCAAATTAAGGAAGCATTTCTCTACTTCCTCGCAATAAATGAAGAAAGCCCTGTTTTGGTATTCATGGCGATTTTGGCAAAATTTTGACACTATCATCACAGTTTGTTAAGTTATCGTACAATATCTGACGGATTATCCAAATGAAAGTATCTCTGGAAAAGTTATAACATAAACTTTTCATGAATGTTTTAACGCTACAACATACGACAATAATCAGCTCGTGCTTTAATAACATGCTAGTAGAACCGGAAAGCCACCTTATAGAGAAAATCAGCAACATTTGAGGGAAAAAGAAAGTTTACAGTGGTAGATATTTTTTCGTAAAGAGAAGTTTAAGAGCAAGGAAACTTGTAAAGTAAGATGAAACCAAACCAAAAGATTCCACAGCTATTCTGCCACAACAATTTATTTTTCACTAAATGTTGTGCACATGACTAATCACATCCCCATTATTAAAAACAAAAAACTTGATCTTCTTGCATTAAATGTATGAGAAAAAGGTAAATAAAAGCTTTTTAAAACGATGTTAATATAAAACCGAAAGGAACTAAATTGAGAAATGCGAACGGATCGGGGAAACGCCCAAAAAAGAATGAAATTATCTGTTACGCCACAGCTATGGTCTTGTCTATCTTATTTATAAGTTTAACACAACGTCAAAAGTCGTCAGCCTTTGATTCAAATTTGGCTCAAGCAATTTTAAAAAGGCAATGGAACTCTTTTAGCCTAATGTATAGTTTGACCATCTCAACGAAACTGTCTCTTTATTTATTACAAAAAGAAGAATAACTAAACCATGTTTATGGTTATGATGCAGTGTTTTCACGTGCGCTGTATTTTTTTTCTTTTCTCGCTAACGTCATACTCGCTTAGCTATAGCTACGTAGAAATATTAAACGTTATCTGAGGATTCTTTGTCGGTCACACAAAAAAGGTTATTCCTAGCTAATTTGAAAATTCACAATATACTATTTCGCTGGTTCAGAAATATTCACTTTAACGATGCGGACGGTCATAGAAAAAGCTTTCATTTTGATGTACATCAGTCTGAGAGAACACTGCATCGCAGTCACTCAACTTAAGGTAACAGTGTGTCATATCTTCATTTCACAACTGAACATTTACAAAGAAAAAGAAAACCTTTCAATGAATATTTCCATAAAAAGCCAGCCGGTGTTCCTTTCTGCCTCTCGTTCCAGTTTTGCCAGGGCAACCTCAGTCCCGAAGGTCTCCCCTTCCCGCAGGCGAAGATCTGGCTCCAGCTCAATGACTACTGGGTTTGCCAGCCCGATGACAATTCTAAAACAAATTTTTGAGAGGTTCATTTTTTTTCTTATCTCAACACACACACAGACAGTGAAAATGAAAGCGAACATCGCAGTAATGAGCACTACTTAGGTCTTTTTTTCACTGCTGCTTGAGAAGTATTTATTATTGCGATGTTCTCTTTCATTTTCACTTCTTGAACCGCAGTTCACATATATGATTTTCATATATTTACAGTCACACACAAACACACACACCCAAAAAAACATAAAAAAAAGCAAAAACACCAACAACACAACAGAAAAGAGGAAAAACAAAGAGAAAGAAGTTTTAGTTATTTCCCTTTATAAATTCTTAGGTTTTTGGAGCTCTCTACTCAGATATGACCGATCAAAGTTACTAAGCATGCGTTATTTTGATTCAGCCGATTCATAGCTTGTACAGGTTAACCTTATAGGTATAGGGTTTAGCAAGAGTAACCAATCCGTAATCAAGGGGGTAATATGATTTACCTGAATGAAGCTCGTACAGGATGAACGGCTCGGTGCAACTGCAAGAATAACTTGCACTTTGTGCGACATACGTACAGCAGCATCCTCCAACTACACTCTTCCAATTCGTAAACTCCGCTGGCCATCGGTTCTGCAGTGTTTCCGCTTGTAGCATATCTGCTGCCATTTGTTTGAAGTTAAAGATGGACCAACAGAAACCTCTGAGTGCCATTTTTGTCTTGGTCAAGTCATTCGTGTCCTGTTGTGTTGGAAATCAAATCAGCGTCATAATGAGTAAAGTGAAAGGAAAATTCACTGGGAGATTATTGTAAGCTGAACAGCGTTAAAAAAATGTTCGACCACTCCCCCTCCCCGCACTTCATCCCCAAATCTGCCTCAAATAGTATATTTTTATATCATCCTTGTGAGATCGTATTCTAAAGGAAACAAGAGGACCATCTACTCAGTCAACTTTTTCAGTCTCGACTGGTGATTTTTAAAGCAGAAACCTGTTCAAAGTTTTGTAGAACTGTTAAAAAATCTGTGGACACGCAGCGATGTGCACACTAGCTATTAAGTAACAATTAAAGATCGGAAGGGGAAAACATTAAGGAGCATTGGCCTCGGTCAGCCTTACCTTTTTAAGTAATACGTCTAAGAGCTTTTCACCCATCTCTGTCAGCAGTGACACGTGCTTTTCTGCTTGCTCCTTGTTATGTTGCTCCATCTCCTTAAAATTCCCAGCAAAATGGCATCCATTGACTCTACATTGTCGCTGCCTCTCCTCGCAGACAAGCAGATGGGTTTGCAACTCCATCCTAAGAGTAAACAAAAGATAAAAGCTACATGAATGTATCTACTAATGAGGAAAAGAAGTCGCAACTGTTCAGCTCAACTCATATTTTGTATTTGTTTATTTCATTATTTGCTGTTGATTCTTGAAAGTGACAAGGATTATAATAAGACAAGCCAAGTCATGGATATTTTCCCAATAACACTGCGTTTGAGTCGCAAAGTAAACTTTTGGGGCTAATTTTGGATCAATTTTAATCTTGGACGGAGGAGCAAATTGAAGGGAAGCTTTCCAAAGTTCACGAGATTTATATATTTAAAGATGATATTTCTATAAAATTATTTACAGTAAGCTTTGAGTACACTTGGGAAAGATAAAGAAAACCTTGAACTCAGTGACAATTTTCAAAGTCGTACATGCTAGTATGGTCTACATGGGCTTAAAAAATCAAATATAAAAGACCTAATATGAGAAACTGCATACCCACACCAGATGCTTTCTTTTACGCACGTAAAGAGAATTTCATTTTAAGTTTGAAATGATAATGTACAACGCTTTGTGACCACACCTTCTCGGACGCTTCCTGCATTTTAGAGGGCAACGGATTTCTCTCCTTGGGCAAGTCTTTTCAAGATGAAGTTCCTTGTTGGCCACGGTGGTATTCTGGTGGCATTGTTCACATGAGATGACTGCGTAGAGACATTCCTCCTTATGGGTCGGCTCGTCCTTTCTTTTAATACTGCGTTGGCAGCCCCTATTCGAACAGGATATGAGGGCATCGGGGCAGGTGTGCCGTGCTACCACTTCGATGCTCCATGGGAGGTCTGGGACGGAGTCAACCCTGGATAATCCGACTCGTGATTGAGGAATTAATCAAACTCGATCAAACACTCGATTAGTGATGTAGGTTATTATAGGCCTCGATTCTCGATAAGTCTTGTTAGGCACGGTAATAAGTCGAAATCCATTTAAATAGTAAATACAGACATGGGATATAATATCAGACACGGAAAATAATATCAGACACGGGGAATAGCAGACAATGAGGAGGTCTGAAAGAGGCCAACAATAACGGACCCTGTTCATTGATTTCCGACACGAAAATTAATTTTTCGATAGGGAAAATACCCTGACTGAATTTTGAACGGTATGTTACGCCATAGCGTCTTTCCGACCTTCTCACTGTCTGATATTATTTCCCGTGTCTGATATTATTTCCCGTGTCTGATATTATTTCCCGTGTCTGATATTATTTCCCCTGTCTGATATTATTTCCCCTGTCTGATATTATTTCCCCTGTCTGATATTATTTCCCCTGTCTGATATTATTTCCCATGTGTGTATTTACTGAGTGGATTTCGGACCCTGTTAATCGCTTTCCTATTTGAAAATTGATTTTTTGATCGGGAAATACCCTGACTGAATTTTGAACGGTATGTTACGCCATTCTATGCAGGCTGCCACATACATGTTCTATTTACTGCATAATATTCTCCAACCTCGGCGGCCATGCGGCTTTGAAGCTTTAAAGCTTTAAAGTATTCTCATTTACAAGCATTGTAAAAACTTAAATCGTACTGGCTTTCACACACTTGCACTTAAATTTTAGATGCATTTTCAGAAGTTGAATCGTAAATATTTTAGATCTTACATTGTAATGTAGACTGAAATTTTACTCCATTCAAGTGAGCAGCAGCGGTGCTGCTTGACCCTCGGTTGTGGCAGTACGGACCTCACTGTGCTCGGTCCGCACTGCCAGAACCTCGGGCTAATATTCCCCAGTACGGAATCAGGTCGTTTTGATACAGGTCGAAGTCGATTCGATACAAACTTACTTACTACTTCAAGTTGTTTCAAGTTGTTTCGACACAGTATACTGTACTATATATAAATGACCAAACGAACCTTCAAAGACATGCTCACTAGAGCGAACACAAACTTCCGTTGTAAATAAAACAGACCCATGCCTCCGCGAACCTCCGCATGTTCCCAAGCCTCCTATGCGAAGTTTCCTAGTAACTAGGTGTTACATCGCCAGTCGAAAAACGCGAAATTTTGGTTCAGTTGACCTTTAATCACGAATTTTTCTCTCTTTTAGGTACTTCTTGAAAAACTGACGAATGGTCCGTGCCCTGCCGTGCCGAATCCCGAGCTAATCGTCAGACGAGCCAACAGACATTGCCAGCGCCTCAGACCTGCGGAGCCAACAGACCTCGACTTCAGCATCGAAGAATAGCACTTACCTGAGGCCTTCCTGAAAAAAGACGTGAACGTCAATGGTCGCCGCCATCTTGTGTTTGCCACAGCCGAACAACTGGTTCACCTGGGCAGGGCCAAAACGTGATATATCGATGGTACCTTCAAGCTCGTCCGTCATCCCTTCACGCAGCTGCTGACCATCAAGGAAAGACGACTATGCAAAGTAGGTGCCGCTGGTGTTCGCGCTCATGTCAGGAAAAAAGAAGGAGGACTATCGTGCAGTAAGTCTTCTGTGATATATATTTTTTGTGTGTTGTGCTAGAGTGGTTTTATTTTACCCGTGAAACATTGTCTAAAACTTAGTGTCTAATGGTCAAAGAAAACAAAGGAATTAGTATGTAATAGTTTCTAATTGTTTTGTTTCTATTTCATGGATTGAGAAAAAAATAACAAACGATGTTTTGACTTTTTTTTTTCTGGCTCTCCATTGTAGGTACTGAAAAGTGTGCTTGAGCTGCTACCGAATCCTGCCTTGAAAAGAGTAACAGTTAACTTCGAGAAGGCCATCTGGATAGTACTCCGAGAGCTTTTGCCAAATGTTGAGATCCAGGGGTGCGTGTTTCACACAGGCTTTGTGGAGAAAGGTTAGTAATGGAACGAGGAAATTAGTAATAATTTACCACAACATCACCATAGGGTCAAACAGATCAATTTCGTTACAGCAACATCATCCACTTATCACTAAAGTACGCAGTAAGTAATGTATTATATTTTTTCTTCAGATCAATCAATCAGTGGTCGCCGTCCTCTTGGAGCGTGGTCATGAAGTCCGTCCGAACCAACAACGACATAGACGGTTGGCATCTTGGGCTGAATCGCCGCGCGTCTGGAAAGTCCCAGCTTCCTCTGTACCTCCTGATCCGCCTTCTTCACCGCGAGGCCCGTCAGACATCCCTTCAGATCAGGCTTGTTTCCGAGAGGAAGTTACGTAGCATCCAGAAAAAAAAAGTTCCGAGACCCCCAGACCAAGATCTTGGGATGAGTTTAACTCTGGTGCCCGCAGTGCAAGAAAACTACTGAAGACGTGTTCCTACCTCAAAGGCCCAGTAACTTCGTAAAACGGCTCTTTTAGGAGCCACTACATTTGCGAAAGTCATGATCAACGTAAAGATACTTTAGTAATTAAAATAAATATTCAATAAAGTTTGTTCTTTTTGACCGCGAGGAAACTGAGTAATACAACTCGGTCGATCGAGTCGCGGGAAATTAGGTATTACAATTACGTCGATCGATCGAGTCGCCTGTTAGGCGTTTAATCTATTTAAGACTGTGCCTGGCCTTCCAAAACTCAAACCAGCTTGAATCATGTGACTGATCACAGAAACAAAATGCTGTCGTAAATAACGTAATTTATTACACCCATTTTGAATTCACTGGTGGTCCCTGTAATCTGATTGGCTCTGACTGGTGCGATTTATTCACAAATCGCACCACTTTTTTGCTTTAAATCGCATCTTTTTCCCAGCCAATAAGGAGGCTATACTAAGAACAAAACAACCAATTAGATTTCAAGGCTTGAAAGACCGAGTATCATATGGCAAATTTTTCTAAAACTTTCATTTTTTCCCCTCAAAAAATGGATGAATTTTATCTCAAACCGGCTAAGTACTGCATCAATAAAATATTTGAACTGACTAAGTCCTGTATTCGGGCGATTTCAAAATGGGTGTAATAAAGTGGTAATTGAACCTCGTGTTGTGTAATTTTGGTCCGAAATCATACTTGTGATTTCAAATCGAACTCACGCTGCGCGCTTGTTCGATTTTGAAACCACGCGTATGATTTCAGCCCAAATTGCGCTTCACTCAGTTCAATAACCATTATAAATGGTTGCAGGGGAACGATCAAGTCACGCTACCAAGCATACTACGAACGCGCGCCAGATTTCCTTCTTTAGGAAGAGTCCTAACTTTTGGCCAATATTTATTATCGCTGAAACGACAACTTTGATGTGTTAGCCCATCTTCGAGTGGTGGCATTAAAAATAATTTGGCCATGGATTGCTCTCCACCCCTTACCCATATGAAGAAACATAACCAAAATACTTGCATGGCACTTTGTCTCGGGTCCCCTTTCTAGATATGTGTTATGTCTCCACCACATGTTACTGTGTGACACAAGTCCCCAATAGCATGGCTAGTGAGGAGGCTTCAGCGCCTACAGTTTGCGGCAACGAGCCTTTTTACGGGACACCATATTAGAGATATAAATG
Organism: Pocillopora verrucosa; assembly: GCF_036669915.1. Classification (NCBI taxonomy): domain Eukaryota; kingdom Metazoa; phylum Cnidaria; class Anthozoa; order Scleractinia; family Pocilloporidae; genus Pocillopora; species Pocillopora verrucosa. The sequence goes on along the minus strand of NC_089322.1, from coordinate 12,770,318 downwards.
TTATCTTAAAAATAGGCTGGCTTCTAATGAAAGAACGAAGAGATTTTTACCTACTCAAACTTGTACATAAAGCCTTACCGGCATTCTGAGACGTGGCCTTCCTATTTCGAAATTAATGAGGTTATCCACCATTGTCTGCTGCGTTCCAATGTTGCCAGACGTCCCCATTAGAGAAAGGCACCTTTCAAGATAATGTTGCTTAATTATTTAATAATCTTTTACTAATCTTCTTACCTATATAAGAAATGGTGATGATTTTAACTATTTTTGCAGAGAAATGAAGAAGGAACTGTGGAAACACATAAGTAATTAGTTGTACCGTATGATGCATTTTTCCTTTTTAATAAGTAAATATTTGATTTCGTATACATCTATTTGTACATTTGTATATTTTATTACCAATTCTATTGTTTCCAATTCTAGTTAGTCTACACACCGCATTTTTATATTTTTGTATGTACATTTATGTTAGATATAGGCTTACTATAACTTTCATTGTAATTTGAACTTAGTTGTAATGTTAGTTGTAGAGCCACCATGTGGAAACGCTGTCATTAAACCATTGTTACTATTGTTATTGTCATTATCATTCTTAGTGAGTTGTGCGTACACGGGTCCCCACTTCCTTGATTTAAGTATGTAAATGGCTTTCTTAGGTTACTCTTAAGATGATACGAAGCAGAAAATGATTATTTTTTCATTTATTCCTTTTTCGCCGTTTTGTGGGAACACTTATGTGTATTTCACACAACAGACCTACTAGGACACCCCAAATGTCCCCATTTAAAATATGTACGTTCAAAGAGTTAACCATTTCTAAAGAATTTTTCTGTGTAGACGCAAAAATGTCCCACTATCTGAACAGTTCCCACAATGCTGCTGTGTCCATATTCAAGTCCCCGAAAGAGTGCAGGGTAAACGCGTGTATGGGTGGGTGTGTGTGTATGATTCAACTGAAAACAAAAGGAAAAAACACCTAAACACAAAATAGAACTAGAAACTGAATAAAATAAAACGAACTTGCAATCTGCTGCCAACAGAACCCATGTTTAGAATTAAAATAGAACCCAGACGTTATTGAAATCAGCCAAATTGACGGGCACTGATGAAATCCCTAGTCAAAGGACTCACAGATCATTGACTTTACACCCTGTAATACGCAGACGTCATAGCTGTTCAGTATTTCCTTCATTCTTCGTTACTTTTCCTATTCCGACGGTAAACTGACTCTACGGATCACAACATCGTCCTATTATAAAGGAGGTGTTTAAGTCAAAAAAAAGGGTAACGTCTATTTACTTTTCATCGATTTCCTTGCCCCTTGAAGGTAGAAATATGTTCCAGAAACCAGATAATGTCAATCATCCTTTAAACTGTGTATGCCCGGTTTTGCGATTCCACAGACTCACGGTAACCGGCTTCCTTGCAAACATGTCTCCATACCGAGTAACATCCATTAGTTTCGTTAGTTTGATGGGTTACTTAACCCTTTATATCCTAATATCAGTAAGCATATTCTCCATACTGTTCTCTACACATTTCCAAAGAGGCTGACAAGGAGAATTTGTTTCACAATCAAGAGCTGCTTTAGTTGGTGATCATCTCTTCTATTCTCATGACTTTCGTGTTTGATTCAGGGCTGATATTGTAAGGAGAAATTAAATGCTAGTCACTCTTAGGGACTAAAGGGTTACGAGATTGATGGCCTGGTAGCCACTATAAACAAACCTTCCTTTGTGGCAGCAAACCATTTTATCATTCTATAAAATTTACTCTCTTTGACATGTATCGTTGATTCTTTCCATTTCACCTACGCGTCGATTGAAATATTGGACTCGCAGAAAATCCAAGAGAGTAGTCGGTTTCTGTGCCCTGAGAAAAGACGGGTAGGGCAGTGATTTCAATCAAAGGCGGGGCTATCAGGGGTTTAACACCGCCTGTTAGACTCCTCTCCACCCTCTGTTTACCGTGCGAGGATTCTCTAGTTCTTTGGGTTTCGCCTCATGGTGCAGCCGCCTATTATAACATCGGCAGCCCTCGGCAGCCCTCGGCAGCCCATTGCGGAAAAATGAATAAATGGGGGGAAGTTCCTAACGAAACTGTGATGCTGCGTTGGCGGGGGAGTGTAACAAGAGAATTTGGTTTTATCAACTGAGCTGATAATGTAAATTGGTAATCGTAGAGTTTCTAAAGCTGATATTTCGAGCGCTATTAAGCGTTAACAACGAGAAGCTTTAACTGTGCTCTGTTCTGTTGTAAAGCACATAGGAAGCGGTTGGAGCACGAAAGAAGTGTGGGGAGAAACACGAGACGTAGTCAAGTGTTTCTCCCCCCCTTCTTGAGTGCTTTAGTCGCTTCCTGAGTGCTTTACAACAGAACAGAGCACAGTCAAGGCTTCTCTATTTGTTTTATAATAAAGAATCTTTTAAATTCCCCACGCATTATTTTCAATTTCCAGAAAAAACTTTATTTCCAAAGCGAACAAGTGTCGTCAGCATGCTCTGTACTATCATAAAGCACGCTACAATAAGCCAATCAGAATCCTTGTTAGAATGGTTCAAATAATCTGATTGGTTGAACAAGACTAAAGCTGTCAAAAATGTCAAACCATCAAAGTTCGCAATTTGCAATAGTTTGCAAACTTAAGAAGTTCGTCAGGTCGCATTTAACACTTTTGCCTGAGGATTTTCGTCTCTGCTCACGTTATGATAACGTAAATTACGGCGCAAAGATAACTTACACTTTCAACCTTTCTTCTAAAAACAAGACCTAAAAACGCCCCTGGACTGCAGAAAACTTCCCCCAAAAAGGTATCATAGATGTGATTCTCTAAAACAAAAGAAGAAACAACAGCGCATTACGTCCACTGTTAAGATTTGCTATTTCATACTCGTGAACATCGCGCAGTGTTCATGGCAACCAATAATAGAAGCACTTTCTTAGCGTCCATGCCGGTCCTTTCCTGATAACAGTCGATGTAATGACCAGATCCTTCCATTCTTTAAAGCTACAATCTATTTCGGTCACCATTCACGCAGGCTCTCGCGTGTGATGCGGCATTTCAGGGCACGGAAAGACGGTGCGCCATTATTAACTTCGACGTTATCAACTTTTCACACATCTCCTGTTTATTCTAATTTTTAGTTAATCCTTTTATCTGGTGTAGCGCGTTTATTCATCAAGTAATCGAGAGTACCAGAGAAAAAGTCCTTCTAATATTGAAGTCTGCTCATCAGACATCACATCAGATTGGAAACACTTTGAATATCTCCATCCGCGCGTAAGTTATCACAAATACGACTCAGTGGAAGTGAACAACGAAATTAGTTGGGTGAATTTATTTCTACAGCTGACAGAAAACCACTTCAATCAGAAAAAAATAATCATAAGAATGAATGACAAATTTTGCGGTATTCAAAAATAAGTTTATGGAAAAAAGATTGTTATTGCAAATGTTGTTTTTTGATTGAGCCAATACGCAAGATAATTCACAATTAAAATAATTAAGATCAAAGTTAGAGACCTGCTCCGGGTTTTATAAGGTAAACTGAAAAATTATAAATATGGACTTCCTTATCACTGGAAATAAGAAAACAAATTTATTGTAAACGTACGAAAAAAGCACCAAGCAATTCATCAAATGGGATTTCTCGTGTTTGGTTTTGAGTATTATTATTGACTGACGGAGCAGAATTAAAAAAAAGTATACTACGTTCATAAATTTACTTTTCATAGGAAGTGCACCAGTGCATCAATTATCAACCGTAGTCGAATTTTTCTTGATCGCGTCGTACATTGAACTAACTGAAGACATTCCGTGAACAAGTCTCTTTACAGAGTATTAGTTCAGGATCTTTTCAGGCTACAGTGGGCGCTTAAGAAGCACTAGCCAGCTGTCAGAATTAATGAACACTTCCCCTTCAGATACAAAGTACCTCGTTAAAGCGTGAAGTCTCAATGCGATCAGCACTTTAATGAAAAGTGGCAATGAAAGCTATTCTTTCTTTATCTTGCCGATAACAAGAGAGTCAATATATAAGTTTCTAGAATTATGCAAATTCACACAGATTTTAATTAAGCAATTGTGACAAAAAGTTCAGCTGGAAAACTCTAAGCCTGAATTTCCGCGAAAAAAAAAACATGAAAGTCACGGGGAAGGTGCGAGATGATAGACAAAGGCCGCCTATTAAATTTCACACTGCCGAAAATTTTTCAGAAAAAAGCGTATTTCCAACCTTAAGAACTTACAAAATGATTTGATACTTCTTTTAGGTCTTTATTTGCTTCCAATTACGTGGTTTCGTTTTTTGTTTTATTCCAAATTGCTTACGCACCAAACCGAAACTAGGAAATTAAATCCCACAACTGCGGCAATGAATACGATCAAAGAAAAGATTAGGAGAAATTTCGCTTGCTTGTTGGTTGCGTAAAGCAATAGTTTTAATCGCTTTCCTCCTTTGGAATACATCAAAAACTGGTGCAGTGATTTCCTTCCATCGACCTGGCAGGACTTTTCCGCCTGCTCATCGATTCCTTGCAAATAGGAACGTCGGAGGTAGATTACCTTCAAGTGCAACTAATATAAATCGGATTATTCAAACACAGGTGGTAAATCAGACGCTAGTTTCCCACAAATAATTTTCCGGTGTTTATTTTTCAAAAAAACTGTAGTTTTGCTAAGATCTCATAATTAAACTTCAGCTTCTGAAAAAAGCTTATTAATTTTCTCGAAAAGGTTTGTCACTAGTTCTACTTTCTGCTTCTCTGTTCTTGGAAAATAGAGATTCTTCGCAGTTTGTTATAGCCATTCATTAAATTTTTCAACGCTACACTATGGATAATTCCTGCTCAAACAGGGAAGAATTGACGACTTAATGCGAATCACATATTCCGTACTACTACGCGTGTAGAATCGCGCCAGAAGTATATCTTGAATTATTTTTGTTTAATTACTTCGCTTTTGTTTTGTTTGTTTTTTTTTCTTTTTCCTTTAAACGGCTCAGGCTGAAATAAGACCAGGTAAGAAAACTTCGATGTCATTATGGTTTATTCTTCTTCTTTTTTTTTTTTTTTTTTTTAATCTCTGTTACACTAGCGATTCCATTATTGTACTTTGATCACACCGCTCGTTCTTCTTCCTCTTCTTCTTGAAACACGGAATCATCAAACACAACTCACGACGAAAATCTTGTTTCAGGAACGTATACAACATCGGATTAACTAGTGAAGTAGAGAATCGCAAAAAGTCAAAGACCAGCAGCCATACTGGCGGTATGGCGTAGAACACATCTGTGCCGAGGTAGTCTTGTAGCAGGCTTATGTACCAAGTGGACCAGCAGCACGTAAATATTCCCAACATCAGAGCGAAGATAGATATGGCTCGCTTTTCAGCTACTAAATGTTTGCCTCGGCTGCGAAACTCATGAAAAGTTTCCAGCTTCCTAATTTGTTTTGCTTGATGATGAATCACATTAAACATTCGGATGTAAAAAAACAACATGAGCGCTAAAGGTATCAACAAACAGACAACGATTCCAATCATGTTGTAGATCAGACCCCAACGAAGTTTGGTAGGATTTCGAGACGTGAAGTTGTCTAGTTCTTGCCACGCAAGTTGTATCAGCGCCATGAACAGGGAAAAGAACCACACGGAGGTTATGAGGGTAACTGTTCTTCTTTTGGTCACAATAGTCATGTATCTAAACGGATAGATCACAGAAACGTACCTTTCGCCGGTAATTATAAGGATATGAAATATAGTGGATACAGCAATAAACCTGTAAACAGCTGCTGATGTTATGCACAGTCCTGAGAAATTCTTATAGCCGACCAGTGCATTGCAAGCGGTGTTCATTGGGATCCCAAGAAGACCCATCATTAGATCAGAAACGCTTAAACTTACCAGCAGTAAGTTCGTTTTCGTCCGTAGAGGTCTTCTTCTGACGAACAACACAAGCACTAACAGGTTGATGGCGATGATGAGGACGCTAAGACTGATTAAACAAGAGTCGTAACTGACGTCGAAGTAACTCTCTGGTGGTAAGTCGCCGCCACTTTCCACCGAAGAGGAGTTGTTCGACTCCATCACATCCAACTTACACGCGCGCGTCAAGTCCAGGTAATACTTGCTAACAAGCAATCTTTCAGTTCTTTTTAAAGCGAAGCCACCAATGACCTTTCAGCGCTGAGGAGCAGACTCTTAGGTAAACAATCGTTTTTATAATCGAGGTTAATAACGACTAATATTTCGCGGTGAATTTGCTAAAGAGACCCGACAAAAAGTCCTTGATTAACGATAATATTATGAATCGGGTGATTTCCAATTAATACAGTTTCCAATGTTCAGCCACGTTTCCAGATATTGAAAAGTTAATGGTTTAAACGGAAATGTGTCTCAGTTATGTCTTTGATGCTTGATTGATGGCATTTGAGTCTTTAAGTAAAAGTCTGTTACATATATTTTTTGTTATGAAACAATAGTTCTCTTGCAGCTTTTCACACCTCAGTCTCGTAATATTTTATAATCCCATCGCTTTTGAAAAGCCACTTAGGTTTTTTTTTGTCTTGGACAGACTCTTGATAATATGCTACCGCAAATATCGATAAGTTCTACTTAATCGACATTCGGATCGACGTCTGTAATAAATTTTTAACCGACCCATCCCGGCGATAGGAGTATTTTTGCCTTGTATTCCTTTGTCCGAAGCAGTTTTGCCGATGTTGACACTACTTATTTCAAATTAATACTAACCTCAAAAAACAAATGTTAACGAAAGTTAAAAGCTCAAAGTAAAACTGGCTCCCTGAACGTAGAGCAAAATCTGTAATAAGAAATAACTTAATCAAACGACCGTAAATTGAACGAGTGAAGCGATGCATTTAATTGTCAAATTACTAAAAATGCAATGTCTTGACTACCGTGGTGATAAGTTTTTTTTTTTCGATCACGATAAGATAACGTTCAAGTGCAAATTACTTTCCGGCTAAACATTGATTACGAGCGTTTATCAGGTTTTCCATAACAACCTGGACTACATGTACCGTCACGGTTATCGCTTGCACTTTCCCCAGACTTCTCTTCGAGCAGGGTGTGCCTTACAGCGCGTGCATTGCAAATGTCAAATTAAGATTGCAAAACAAGTTCAATTTTATGGTCACTTAAAGTCATGTTAAATAAGAACTATTCAGTTACGACTGAAAAATTTATAGTCTTATCTTTGTTCAGTTACTGTTGTTGTTGTTTGTTTGTCTGTTTTTTTTCGTTTTTACTTTTTAACGCTATAGATCAAATGGTAGAATTGTCCATAGCCCTTTCAGTCCAAGTTGTAACGGTACAGAGAGTGCATATTTGAATCTTGAAAGTAAAAGGATTAAATTAAAGGTGTCTAGATCGTGCGCTTTAAAGAGGAGATCTCGTTCGTTTCACCCTGATCCCACGCTAGAATTTAGCGCGAATCAACGCAAGAAAAATGACAATGTGCTCTTGTTAAAAAATTAAGCAGTTTACAAAACGACATACGTTGCTCGTATGACGGTGGCAGAAGCTCGAAAAATAGCAAAAGATGGTTTGTTGCAAGTGTACAGAAAATTAATGAAACATAAGAAACCGCCTAAATTTCAAATTTCTTCGACCGGAATCCTTGTTAGTCTTTTAGGACGTACAATTTGTTCGGCAGATTCTAATCACTTTCAAAATAAAGGAACTTGTTAGATTCTGTTCAAACAGAGAAAAAAAATTAATTTAAGATTGAGTCACTTTTCAAACACTTGTGACATTTCTGTTCAGTTAAAGAAAAACGATTTATAGTTGCGTCGAAACCAATGGAAAAGTGTTATTTCCATACCCAGATGCTTAGATTCACTACGTGAGTCCTGGCTTAAAAAATTTATCTCATCAAAATACAGGTGTAAGAGGAGTGTATGAAATTTTAATTACATCACAGCACATGAACTACAAATTCTCCCCGCTGACTCAATCAGAATATTTGGTTTTTTGTCTTTGCTGGATTCTATCTCTGACTGTCGGTCAATGCAGGCCATGGCAAACATTTTAAATTCTGAGTAGTCGAGCTCCTGAAAGCATAAGTAAGATAGATTAATAAAAAAATACCGCTTAGCTACTTTTTATGTACACACTACAAAGAGCATCATTATTAACGCTCCATGATAATGAGTGAAATCAAATCTACGAGTCAATAATAAATAGAAAGAGTCGATTGCTGAAGGCGAAAATAACTTAGTCAAAGTGTTAAGAAGATTAGCGCTTTTTAGGTTTTTCTTTCACCTATCTCCCCGACCTCCTTGTACAAAACTGAACTGTTGAAGTGAATAATTGTTCTTTTCTCGTCCGACATTGAAAACAGAGAATACAGACTCTTTCGTGGAAGCTGGAAGAGTTCCAACACTGCTGTTATTCAATTGTTTAACCTACCCAACTACTTTCCCCTATTTTCAAACCTGGTCTCCAGAAACGTCAAATTCCCTAAATATGGTTTGAATAGCTTCGCCTTGTAGGTTGAACAGAAATCCAAACGTTTCAAACTCATAGGCAGAGATATTTCCGCTGTTATCTTCATCTAAGAGGTCAAACACGGCCCTTGAATGGCGGTAAATGAAGTTTTTCTCCGCTTTATCTTGAACCGCGATGAGAATACAGATGAGTAGGTAAAATTCATCAAAGTCCATTGCACCAGACCCATCTACATCTAACATGTCAAACACTTTGTAGATTTGATTTGTGCTCAGGTCAGTGGCTGTCTTCATGAAAGCACAGAACTGCACATCATTGAGAACCATTTCATCATGAACATCAATCAGGCGAAACAATTCTAAAACTATGCGAACATTCCTGCCTGGGAAAAATTTTTCGCAACACATAATTAGAAAACGGAAAGACAAAGGCCCACAAAATGATGCTAAGAATTGAATGCACAGGAATAACAAAGTGAATGAAGACAGGAGCAAAGAACTTCGAAGCATCTAAATTCCCCATATTGTCTCAAAGTTAATATATTGCTTTAAGGTTGTCTACTTCTGCTAAAGATTAAAATCAGTTTTATTTTATAATGCAGGAGATTTCATCGTTGTTATTGTAAATTCAAGGATCGGGTAGCGAATGCTTATTAACTCCTGTAGTAGAAAATCACCCAAAATTGCTAATTTAAGATTTCATGTTCTATTTTTAAGTGTTCCTGGTCATTATCGCTGAATTTTAATCTAAACCTTGCTAAGCCTCTCAATTTGATAATTTCCTGCGTGACACTTAATGGCTTCGAGTCCTCTGTGAGACACAAGCTTTTCTTTATGTACTCCCCTCATACCAGATGTCATTGACACCTATAATCGGTTGAGAAAAGTCCTTTGTTATGAGGTGTCGTTTCTCTGAAAATGTTTTGAAATTACTTTATTAGCGGCATTCGTTTGGTTTAATTTTTACTGCGCAAAATGATCGTTCTCCCAAGCCGCAGCGACTCAAGTACGTTGCGTGAATAATGGTAAGATCTCTGCACAGCCAATACTTCATTATGCACACGGTTCTTGGGGAAAGAAAACAATATTTTGCCTTTAGGACTACAGCTTTATTATACAAAGCATCTTTTTCCAGGAACACACCAAGTTTCGTGATACATCTCAACAAGTTCAAGAGAACGCTTTTTGTTACCACAGTTAAAAACAAAACAAAACAAAACAAAACAATGTATTAGAAAAGCCCCCGAACAATACTTACCTGTTAACAGACAGTAAGTTCTATCCAAATGCATGTACTTTAAAATCTGGGATCGTATCTTCATTTCTCATCTGTGACTTAACCTTCACCCATCCATTCATCATTGTTCGTCTTGTGACGTTTTTATTACAGGGAGCGCGTGCATAGCGCGCGGTTACCTTTCCCAACGCATTCAACGATTGCTGTAATCTTATCTCGAAAAAGTAAGATTTCTTACGGCCGGGAAAAATTGCAAAACATTCTCTGTAGTTCGTATTTCAATGAATTAATTTTCAAATAGAGGAAAATGAACGTTTGGATCGCTTTGCTGAGTGGTAAGCGCCCTTTTGCTCGCTCAGATATTTGCGAGTTTGGGAGTTTAACAACGCGTGCCCTTTGTATTAAGTCACACATTTGGGCAATTTGGTTTGAGAAACACTAAACTCTCACGGTGCAACTCTCCTCTCTGGGGGAAAAGGGGTACTGGTAAAGTTGCAAAGCGGTAATCAATATCCCATCTTGGGGGAGAAACAATTCTTGTAGTTGCTTCACGCTACAATCACCTAGATATGCTTTAGTGTGATAAAGCCACTCAAAGGGTCGAGTGCATTCTTAAAAAGGATAGCACAAAACAAAAACAATATCGGCTTCCTACATGCTGATAATTCATTGGACGCTTGATGCATCCTTACACACTGTTTTCTTTGTTTCAGATACCAAATTCAATTGAAGCTTTGGTTTCCATTCAGAAAAGTAACTATTGTTTATTTCTGTTCTAATATAGAGCCACAGTTGACATAAAATAAATATCACAGTTTCCCTCATAAAGGTAAAAATTTTGTTTGTAACTAAATGTGGCTAACTGGAGGCAGAGCGTAAGTGACAGGAAAAAATGTCTTCCTCCCGTTCGCGTCAACAGTGGTCCAGACGTCCACAATAAATGACAAATTTCCTCTTTTTAAACTTGTAGAAGAGTGTGATGGTAACCAAAAGTATTAAGAGCACGTTTACCGCATTGTGAGATATGAAATCAGTTTTGACGTCGAAGTGTCACGTGTATCCTGTCAGCTTGCTTGTGGCTAACTTCAGAATGCAATCGACTGTTGGAGTGTAAAAAGTCACCAGTTCACTTGACTCTACAACGCAACCATAATAAGACAGTTATGAAGGGTCAATAACATTCATCAGTCTTAAGTTCGTTCCCTCGTTCGCACGTTCATGCATCCATTTATTAAGCAGGTCTGGCCTTAAATAATATGCTTTCATTAAAGATCCTGCAGTTCGTACTCATTGAATTTGCAATTGCAACCAAAAAAAACAAAACGAAAAAACCACGGACACCAAATGCACCTTGAACGCCAATGTTAATTCAAGTCCATCGCCAACCAGTTTCTATTGACACCTAGCCAGCCTCCACCCACACGAAGTCAACCACAGCCCGAACTGTAGCAGGGAAAACTGCTTTTCCCACAAATTGATGTGCGGCAAAACGTTTGATCACGCAAATCTAAGATTTAGTTGAGACAATCAATCTAATGTCTCGTCCTTTCTGTACCCCTCCAATTCACTTTAACCCTTTAACTCCCAGATCAAATTTGTCATTCTCCTTACTGTCAACCACACAATTCTTATAATGTTAGTTCAGAGAATTTAGTATTGGATCAGCTAATTATCCCCAAATTGATATTTGTCTTTATTCTCATCACTTGTCTGGTTAATATTATATTGATATTGTAGGGAGAAATTCTGTCTTGGTCACTCATGGGAGTTAAAGGGTTAAGATAAATTTTGGCTGAAGAGATTCTCTTTTTCAACAACCTCGATTTTCTTTATGGTCAGGAAAAAAAAAACAAAAAAACAGAAGATATCAGCTGTAAAAATTTTCATAAGATAGAAAAGGGGAGAAGGTTTCCAGAAGTTACCGAAGAACAGAAGAAAACAAGTAAGCCCTCAATTAAAGCGTTGGGGCTCTTGCTCATCTGAAGATTATTAAAGATTTGCATTAAAATAAGTGAAACATATTACACGGAGTGGCTGGTATGTACCAACTATTGCATCATATTCCAAAGTAAAAAAAATACCACAATATAAAAAAGTGTGATGACATAAAATAAACTTACCATTAGCTTTGCTTGTAGAGAAAAGAGAAACTTTGGGTGGTAGCTTTCTACTGTGTTTTACCACACATTCATCCAACACAAGACTCTGAAAAATGAGTGTAGGTAATAACATGATTTCGGGTGCAATTTGGTGTTAATAAGTACGAGTAAATTTTTCAAAGACAACAACAAAATGGGCGAGTGCAATTTGCAGTCTTTATTCCCAAGCTATTGCTTGTTAATAATGTACATGAAAAAACATCACAGAAAGTCAAAACAGGCGAAATTTTGAAAGTGTGCACGCGCTACTTGTAATTTGCACCCGTGTTAAAATTTTTGTACTCGTGTTACATGAGAATGCTCTCTTTTCAGCCAATCAGAAGCGCGCGATTTTTTCGTGTACATTATTACGTTTCTAACGGAAGAGGTTCGCTAAAATCATAAAGTAGGAAACTTGATGAAGAGGCTGCTGACATACCTCAAGTATGTCAGCAGCTTCGCTCTGACGAAGGGCTAACGCTCGAAACGTCAGCCTTTTAACTCTTTACGGTGGCCAATTTACGTTTTCAACTCATTTGTTAACACCAAATTATCTGTTATACTCTCCTACCGACGCAGCACCACAGTTTCTTTAGAAACTTACCCCCTTTATTCATACCTCAAGTATATCTTGCAATGCGACTGGCCGTAAGGCTTCAAAGAAATGCTTAGCAATCTGGCTCTGAAGACAAAACAAAAACAAAAGAACTTATGTCCATAATGTTCGTTTTGTAAATTGTATTCTATATACAGGCTAAAAAGTTAAAAAAAATTAAAATGTTTAAACCAAACGTTTTCTGTTGTTTGCCATCATCAGGATTAAAAAAAAAAAAAAAGAAACCCTGATGATGGCAAACAGCCAGAAACGTTTGGTTTAAACATTTTAATTTTTTAACCTTTTAGCCTTGTATATAGAATAAAAAAGAACTTATCATAAACCGCTTTTCAATTTGAATGGACAGATTTGCAACTACCTCGACAACGAGATCACCTCGCCGACTTTGTTGTGACTACGATTACTCCAATGGAAATTGAAAAGAAAATGAAGAGTCGATTTGAACCAAGAAATTATAGTGCTTGTAAACTAAACACAGGAATAATGGGAAAAATGACGAGACCAAACATTGTAATAATCAACTTGAAATGCTGGTCTATCTTGGGAAGCCTGAGTATTTTTTACCAACATCAACACGTGTTATCAACACGTCAGAGCAATTTTCAATTAAGTGTCGAAAGTTACTCAGGATTGGTTTGGTTTCACTTGTCTTCGCACTGTTATTGGTCCAGAAGATTCGCGCCATCCCCTCAACCAATCAGATGCAAAACTAAAAACAATCGCGACTTGGTCAGGCGCATTTTCCCGCGCTTCAAGCAGTTTGCTTGTTTTCATTTTTGAGTTCTCACTGGCTAGTGGTAAAAGGAAGCTTTTGTCCTATTTATCAGCTGGGATACTTCTGGTTTTTGGTTTTTCGACACGCACTTGATATATATATTCCCTTAGCTCCGGTTAGAGCATAGGCCATTAACCACTTCCGTCCTCCATCGGGTTCTGTCCTGGGACGCACTTGATAACTGGCCTAAAACTCGTAAGATTTGTTACTTGTTATCACTTCTAATTCCCAACTCAAGATATTTAATTGCTACATCTCATGCTCATTGTTCCGAGGTCCTTACCTGTGATATCCCTGGATTCCCAAGAATTAACATAAGAACCATCTCTCGAAACATGCGCAATAGCCGTTGACTTGTGTCACCATCAATTGTGATCCATGGGCGGCACACCACGGAATATTGATCATAATTACTGGTAAAAGATGGTAAAAAATCTATAAGAGTTTCACTCAAAATAACCCTTATGCATTTTACTTCATTGACAGAACGTTTACCCTTAGCCTAACGTTTACTCTGCAAGTAACAAAAAAAGATAAGGGCTTGGACAGGTTTGGGCCCTTCTAACACTTGTGCACACAATAACGAAAAACTGCAAGACAAATCATCTGTATTTTAACAAAGAAAACTTACTTGATTCTGTATTTCTTTCCTTTTTCCGGTTTTTTCCCTTCTTCTGCTGTCTCGTTTGTCCCTCCTTTGCAAAGCCCAGTATTTTCAAGGTGATCAGCGTCATCAATTGAAGCAGTGCCATCATTAGTTTCTGGGTGACCGGCAGGATTTGATTTTTCAGTTTCAGAATTATTCTGGTTAGTTTTCGTTTCTTCACGTGCATCTTGGTCTTCCTCGGTAGGTTCTTGTTGCTTTAACGAGACACAGGCCTCTGACAAAGAGTTCCCAGCAGTTGTAACGTCTTCAGTATGTTTGGGTACCTCTCTTTGCAATTGCTCAGAAACCTTGGGCTTAAAGCAAAAGGTGCAAAAAGCTGCTTAAATACTGAGCAATTTTGAATGGAGTGTGGAAAGTAATTCTGGATTGCTTTGGATTTCCTCTTCCTGCTCTAAAAATCGGTCCAGAGAAGTCGCGCCACTTTTTTAACCAATCACAGTCAAAACTAAAACCGACCGCGACTTGATCAGAGCGTTTTCCTGTGCTTCAGATACATTGCTTGTCTATATTTTGAATTCTCATTGGCTCGTTGTGATATCTTCCTTTGCTCTAATTGGCTGATGTGATTACTCTACTTCTGGTTTTACGAAATGCGTTCTCAAGGCAAACAGTTAAATAAGGAAAACATTGTCAGCATAGCAACATTTTAAAGGAACGATTCTGAGCTAAAAAGACGCGAAAAAATACCTTGAGGACAGTCACACACCAGGGTTTTACAAAGCTTGCAGTGACAAGACATTCCTCAAACAAACCAACTCTGTAAAGCTAAAATTAAAAAAAAAAATCATACTTCACGAGATGATAACGACATGGGTGATAGCGACGCCTTTAAATATTTCTGAAATGAAAGTTTAGGGGAATAACCACTGAAGTGAGACGAAGCTGTACCTGTGCTTCTTTCACTGTGTTGTTTTTATTTTTTGCTTGTGTTTAATTTTGTCTGTTTGTTTATAACAAAAAAAACCAATTTATTTGTACGTACTGCGATTCAAGCCTGCCCTCGGTTTAAACATATTCAAACTCATTGAATTTTACTTTCTCTTGTACTAGAATCTTAGATAATCATCATGATTTGAGATAATAATCTGGCTCAAACATAAACAAATAAAGCGGAGAAAGAACACTTTCTATGTAGTCTCCCTAGTTTGACCATAGAACACATTTATGTGACGTTTTTTTAAGTGAATTTATATTACTACTGCCCTTAATATACTTACCAGTTTTGCTTTGCACATGTACGTCACATGTTTTGCAAGAGAATACTGTGATGAAGTTAGTTCATGTTTGTGTTTCTCCTGGATTTTCGTCTAGAGGAAAAGAATTTTAGAAAATCAGGTATAGAGAAAACACAATTTTAGACTGTTATTAATTGACCAGCTCTGAGATGCGAGATTTATGTGCAATATTTCGGCATTCATAGATACGATTGCTTTCAGGTTTAGAACTATTTTACTTGAGCGTCGAAAGAAATGTGATATTGCATTGGTTTCGCATTACTTGCCAATAGGGGTGGATTGCGTCTTGCTACCACTAGAGTAACCCAAAGAGTTAACAGTTAAAGAAAGATTGAAAATTCTGAGGTCGTTCATCAACAAAAGAAAGATGTGATTCTTTACGTCACAAGGTAGGACATAGAAAAAAAAAATCTGATTCCCCAAAAGGAATCGAGTCCCAGGCCTTTGGAATCCGCGCTCTACTGCTCTGCCAATAAACTACAGGAAACTCTATGGAAGCTAAGTCCTAGAGCAGGCTCGCACAACAGCCATGTTGAAACTTTGTGCGTGTTAGTAGAATTAATTTTCATCCCTTTACTGTGACAAAAAGAATAACATCTTCCTTTAAGGTGGCTCCATAGGATTTTTTGACCGCGGAGATCTGGGTGCGAACATGGCACGAGCTTTTAAAATGTCAACATGCAAAACAGACCTAGCAAATACCAAATAGTGAGGAAACTGCCTTTGTAACTCCTATTTCTTTCGGCTTTTAAATGATCGGCAGGGCAAATTTCACAAATTGTGAAAATTTTGAGAGATTTCACGAAGTAAACGGAAGTAAATCAAAGGCAAAGCCAAATTATCGCTGGCGAGCGCCTCCCTTCGTGGAGCCTAAACTTAATAACGAAAATCATATTGATAATATTTACTACAGAAAATGATAGTCCGAACCTTGCTCGTGGCCTTTTGATGGCTTTTGGTGACCTTGAAAAGCGAAAACATAAAATTTTCGCGCGCGCGCCAACATTAAGCAAAAACCCTATGGAGTTTTCTAAAACAAACTTCCTTTACAAAGTGAATCATTCTCAAATACTATTGCACTCAACGTTAGAAATATTATAATTTTAGAATGTTTGCAATACCCACTTCCTTTCTTGCAGTTTTAACTAAAGACGAAAGAAAAAAATTACGCCACCCACTAAGGTCATAGTAACCAAGTCTGTAATGCACTGGAAATACTCACGGACAACAGCAACCATTACAAATTTTCATTGAAATTATTTCCACTTTCGAATAGGATCTGAGAGCTTTTAACCTTAATTTTGTCATTTGCCATTTGCCATTATTTGAACATTTGAAAATCGGAGGGTTCAAGCGTTTCGTAAACGTGTAGGACCGTTACAGCAAAATAAAAAGTGGCAAGCTCTTCTTGTGACCGATTGAGGAGGACTTTGTATTAATTGATTAACTAGAGAACAATGATACTGTAAATGGTAAAACAGACCTGTAACTCTTTCACAGTCACACCAAACTCTCCTTTCTCTTCAACAACCCCGTAAATGATTCTTGCCATTAGTAAATCAATTTCAGTGAAGCCCAGTTCTTCCTTACTGAGCTTAACATAATCGTCTATTGAAAATTCCACGGAAACAATCACGGGATAAGTTCTATAGCCTGAAATCCCTTCGTCAGAAGAGGTCGCGGAGGTACTGGGTCTATTTTCAGCAGCGCTATCAACTGCTACGTGTGCCGAAGAGTCTTCTTTCAATTTCAACACATTTTTGCATGGATTCAAAGTCATGAAGTCGTGAGTGTTAACAGCCCTAGCTGAGAGCTGATTCATGGATGCATATGGGTCCTTCCCACCCCGAGCCAACATCAGTGCAGTTCTTGATGAGCGGGATGTGCCGCTGAAGGACAGAGATGCCACCGGTACAGTGGATACTTTACTACTCTGTCTTTCGGTACATTGCCCCTCACATTCCTCAGTGTAACTTGTCAAATAGTTGCTTGAGTCCGTCACAGCTGTCAGATCATATGGAGTTGTGAAACTTGTTGCAGTTGATGATGATGATATCCTCAAGGTAAAAAATTCTCGTTTTTTTGGCCGTTTTCCTTTTGAACTTTTCTCTGAGGATTTTGCTTTGGAAGAGGACGCTGACTGCTTTACAGCTGGGGCTGACTCGACCGTATCACTGCTCTTACTTGGCATGGCACCCTGGGCTGTTGACGGCTGATTCTTCTCTGTTATTCCAGCACTGCCAGGAGTTCTTGTCTTCGCTGAAGTTCTTGTCTTACCTTTCTCTGATGAGGCGTCGTCCTTTAAGAGACAGAACAAAAATAAATTCCTCCCTAAACTGCAACCAACTTTTTTCACCGAGTTGGGAGTGGCCAATGTGTAGTTAGTGCAAAACTGACCAATCCCTTGGTCTGGAAGCTGTGGAATTTAAAAGATCTTTCCAAGGCCTTATTAACCCTTTACCCCTTAACATCAGTATACATATTCTCCATTGTATTCCCTATACATTTCCGAAGGTGCTGAAAAAGAGAATTTGTTTAATAATCAAGAGCTGCTTTCGTTGGTGATCATTTCCTGTATTCTCATGACTTTACTGTTTGATTCAAGGGTGATATTGTAAAGAGAAATTAGATGCTAGTCACTCTTGAGGGTTCGAGATTTAAAGCGTTAAAAGACATTTCAGCCATACGTAAAAAAACATGTACCTTAGACACTGGTTCACCACTTCCACCAGTGGCTTGACTTGACTGTAGCTCGACGTTCTCTGATAGCCCTGACGAGTCACAGTTCAACACCTCTTCAGGAATGCTCACATCAACAGATAACTGTAAACATGAGCAGAGAAAGAAAACTTCAAAACAAGCAGAAAAAAATATACCAATTAAAGTGTACTCAGAGCGGTTAAAAGCAGAGAAGCTGTAGAAGGCCTATCTTAACACATAGGAGGCTCTCTCTCAGTGGTTTCATTAAACAAACGGGTGGTTGAAATGGCAGGCAGGTAGTTTTCAAGGCCTGGAGTGCCTGGGCTCCCCTATAAAATTTTAAAGCTCTAGATTATTGTAGTTACTCTTTACAACATTTTAGGGTGCATTTCCTCTCCACGTTCCATTGTTTTTCTTCAAAGTCAACCAATGTAAGTGAACTTACAGAGATTTACATTTATGTTCGTAGTACAATGACATTTGTGTAAAGGCTACAAACAGGTTGCTAGCGCGTAACAAACGGGTACAGATCTACCCGCTTCCCGGCTGCTAATTAAACCCCTAAGGGAGTCCCTACACTACATAAGTATCACCTAACAACTCTAACATGGAGAATGCGACCGGAGTCTCGAATGACACAGACTCCAATCTTCTCAGAGATTCAGATTTATATCACTTATATTAAGACGACCGTCATATCTGAATGACGGTCTCAAGATTAGGGAATATTTCTTGGGGAATATCACATGAATACTTGTCAGTTTTAGCTTGATTACATTCGGATATGAGACAGATTTACACCAATCACGTGCGATCTAAACACTTAATAGTTAAATATTTTTCTAAAAATAATCCATTCAAACCTTGTCGGTGGTGAGTAGAGACAGGATGCAAGCGACATGTCCACCGAGTGCGCGTGATTGCTTGAATTCTATTAAACCAGGGGTAAGAGAAACTGCTTTTTGCTCCAGCCTGTCGTCACTGTCTTCTTCTTTATTTAATTTGTGCTGTTCTCCTTTCACAAGCTGTTTCCAAAAGTGAGCGCAGTCTCTGTAGAATGTCACAAGTTTAAAGCCATGCATGAATAATCGATGATACCTGTAGAGGAAGATCAAAAAATCTTTTTAATGATATTCTTTAACAATACCTTTACTTTCCTTCGTTTCCTTTACAAATTTTCAGTTCAACAAAGTGTCCTTTCTATATGGTCATATTTTGCCGTGCCAAGGTCTCTTGCAGGGGCTGGAAAGCGTAGATTTAACTATTGTGGGAAAGTTCTTTCACAGAAGAAATATTAGTCCTATGATTTTGCTTGTGTGAGGTTTGCGCTATCACGGAAAAAAACCACACACCCTTAAATGAGAAGTGCAGTTGTGCTGGAATCCCATTTGGGCGCAGCCAATTTTATATTCTTCACATGACATGCTAAATGATTAAATTTTGCTCATTGTTGACAAATGTACATAGTTACGTATACGTCATGAACTCGAGCCAAATATTTTCCCGTCCAGCCCTCTCACTCAGTAATTAACTACATATTATTGAACGTTGTACATCTTATTACTATAGTCACCACTCTTTAATATCTGGTATCATAATCTGTACTTCCATGCCGTCAAACAAATTCTTTAAAGTCGGATTAAAATAACAGTAGTTTACTCACACAGAACTAAGCTGAAACGTCATTGAAGCAAATGGTAACGCGCGAGTGAACTGAAAACCAGGGTTTTCAATCGATTTCTGTGAAAAAGGCACGTAAAATGTTAATAAAACAAAAGTATAACACTATGCAAAACGGATTAGCAATAAGTATTTTAGAGACGCAAAAGGTGACAGGATAGAAGATTCAGTTGCTTTTGCGCGGTCTTTTTCTGCTAATCAACTGAAAAAATATTCTTTTTTTTTTTTCGTTTTCAACTTGGTCATAAACACAATAAATCTGAGAGACAACTGCAAAGCAAAAAGATCACTTAATTTACAGCAGTTACTTGCGTCTCAAATAGGTCTTTGTTGAAGTGGACCGACTAACATTCAGAATTCCACGATGTCAACTTATACAACAATATTGGTAGAACTAGAGTCCATCTGGTTGATACATCAACGAGAACGGCGGCTGTCATATGTACGAAAGGGTAGAAGCCTAACGTGTTATGATGAGAAAAGTCAATTACCGACTAATTGACTAAAGTGCTAACTGATTGGTTGATTGATCAGTCACCTTTCTATTGACCAGATTCTTTTTCTGCATCTCTTTAAACACATCTTCAAGCTCTTCCTAGAATCAGTGACGATAAGTTTGTTAGTCAATTCTTTGATGGTGATCCGTCTAAGTATTACAAGGTTCCTGTGAACTACCAAATTAAAATAATAAAAACAATAGCTTCTGTCTTGTGAGACAATCTTCCAAGTGCAAGAAATCGTGCTCTTGACCAGTGATTTCATGTCCACAGAATAAGCAGGCCTTGAATCTTCTCTAAAACTACAGTCGACTCTCGCTCTGCCATATGGGACACCTCATTTATAAGTTACCGCCTAAAAGAATCTACGCTGTTAGTTACAAGCGTAAAATCTTTCAGTATATATGTAATACCGACTGGCAACTAACAGCGTAATTTCATTCAGTCGGTAGTGTATACACACTGTAAGATTTTACGCCAGTAACTAACGGCGCAATTTCTTCTAGTCGGTAACGTATAATATAAGATTTAACGCCGTTAACACAATTTAATTATATAATAATTTATTATAATTAATATACCGACTCAGATAGTGGCGTAAAATCGCACAGCCTATAGACTGTGTTAGTCACATATTACGCCGTTACATATATTCCCACCCCTGGCGAAACGCATGAAGAAATGACTGAAATAAACTCGTTATTACAGATTCTCGCTATTATGAAAATGCGAACACTTTCATGCCTGCCCCCCCCCCCCCCCCCCACTTCATTACTTTTCCAAAATCCTGACTCACATAATATAAAGCGACATTAAAATAAATGAAAATAAAGAAACCGTTCTACAATTGGGTGCGAACGTCAGAATTTCCTGCTTGTGGCCGGATCTTTCTCCGAGTCATGAGACCACGTTAGAAATTTACGTTTGCGTAGTTACATATTATTTTACACGTTTAGATGCAAAACAATTTATTTTTCTCTCGTACCCCGCTATTGCAAACTCTCGCTTTAACGGACACTAAATCTCCCCACGAGGGTATCCACAATAACGGACGTCGACTGTACTGGGGCGGTTGATATTTGGGTAGTTGGGAGGGAGGGGGGAGCTGCGCTCCAAGGGAAATCAGCCTTGTGAGCTTTGAAATTATACTAGACACCCAGTTCCTTCTATTTGATTTAAGTTACCCTTGAATATGAGTTAAACATCTGAAAAACTCTGTATGCATCGTATGATTCTTGAGGCGTTGTGAAGGCGATCTACAAAGGAACGCACGCAGATGATCAGTTCAGCATAATAAGTATGTGGTAAATTTCAGGCTTTACTAACTGTCTTTTCAGAAGACCAGACTGTTCTTGAGTGAATACACAAGATCAGAAAAAAGTACTATCAAATATCAACATTTATCAAAGATAGGAAATTATCAGAAACGATATTTACTAGTCTAAATGACTTTCATAAGGCATTACTTTCAGTGTGTTCAACTGTATAGGAAAGTATTCACAATGTTCATAATGATATGAAAAGTTGAATTACGCAATAACAGTTAGGTGAGAATTTCTCCCACCGCTTACGTAACAGGTTAACATAAATACCTTGAAAACTCGTCCACTCCATTTACACTCAATTTTCCCATAGGCTGGAGGGGAGTGGCTCTACCTCCTACCCTCATCGTTTAGCTCGTGACCTTGAACATGCGGGATCATTCCCACATCTTAATTCAACTGAGTATGAATGGGAGTGTTGTAAAGTAGAATAATATCCGCCGCTGGTATCTTAACCGGAGCAAACCACTCTTTCATCCCTTCTCGTGTTTGAAAAATCTTAGTTTATGCGCTATGACCACGTGACTCTTGTCGCCTTCATTTAAATATATAATGTTGAACCTACTTTAAAGTTTATAAACTAACCTGAATCTGATCTCTAATGGCCGCCTTGTTTATATCACTGACACACCTGATACTGGGTCCGAGCGACAAAACACTGTCATCGGGAGAAAATGTCTGAAACTGAAACAATGCCGGCGGAGTAAGAGCAGGGTTCAGTCAGTGAACAGCGCCACCATGCAGCAATGACTGAACAGCTTCTTTAGTTGGTGATCATTTTTTTTATTCTCGACACCTTCATGTTTGATTCAGGGTGATATTGTAGGGAGAAATCGGATGCTAGTCACTCTTTGGGATCAAAGGGTTAATACAGATTAACTACATATGGTGTTACAAAGGGAGGTTGTCCTCAGGATCTCTTCAATCTATTCATTTGAATAAATGGAGGAGTAATATACTTCTTTATCTTCATTATCACTCATTTCTCGTGGCATTTAGTGTATCTTAGCTCCCGCTCCATGATGTATCTTCTCACGTAATGCTCAATATAAACTATGCTATCGCAGTTTAAACTCAATGAATTTAAATACGTTAAGTTATATGCACCGAGTCAAAATGTTTCAGTGATCATCTGGGCATATATCACCATTGGATTAATACTGACGTGCATTTGTCCCCACTGGATTAATACTGACGTGCATTTGTCCCCACTGGATTAATACTGACGTGCAGTTGTCCCCATTACTGACCTGCTTAGAGGCCATGACCTGTACTCTGTACTTGTCATAAAGTTCTTTGACAGAAGAAACCAGCGTTACGTTTCCATCACAAACTAAACTGGCAGAGCTTTAACAAGGAAGCAGAAAAGCAAAACTAAGAACCAATGACACGGATTTTACCTTAATCATCTGCCTGTTGACTTGTTAAGAGCGTCCAAGAGACAAGAACAGTTGCTCTTTCTAAGGCTAACCATATGAATACTAATACAGTCGCATTTGCTGTAAATTTGAAACCTTTCATAGTATAATGAGGGTAGAAAAGCATGGTTCCCAACAATATAATTACGGTCTTTCAGATGAGTAACAACTCTCAATCAATGCTCAGGTTTTAACTAATCTCTTCCGCAACTCAAAATGGTCATTGTAAAGCAACTTGAAACATAAAGGTTTGGTTATCTGGATCAATATCAGTATCTGGGCAACTGCCCACGTACCCCTCCCCTAACTCAACAACAGTCAATTGACAACAAGTTAAGGTTAATGTTGGGTTAGGGGAGGGGTAGGTGGGCAGTTGCCCAGATACTGATATTGATCCGGTTATCTTGTATGTCTTACATGCGGTGATACAACAGTTACATGGATATCATAACACCAGGAAAACAAAAGTCTCAGTAACATGGTGGACCTATGTACTGACAGCAGACTGTTTGTAAGGTATACTGTAAAAGATCCTAAAATATTATTTGGCTTTTTGTAAATAGTTCAGCGAGGAG
Organism: Pocillopora verrucosa; assembly: GCF_036669915.1. Classification (NCBI taxonomy): domain Eukaryota; kingdom Metazoa; phylum Cnidaria; class Anthozoa; order Scleractinia; family Pocilloporidae; genus Pocillopora; species Pocillopora verrucosa. The sequence goes on along the minus strand of NC_089322.1, from coordinate 12,746,989 downwards.
AATTACAATAATTCTTCTAAGCTGAAGTATTTACGTTAAGAAATTTTGAGTCAGTTTTTTGAAGGAGACTAAATCACGAAAAAAGGTTGTTAATAAACCAAACAGGAATAAGGATAACTAAGTATGGAAACGATTCAAACTGAAAGCAACTGGCGAACTTTATGAAACTTGAGCTTAGTTTTCTTGAGATGAAAATCCGTGTCGTATCTCTTTGCGAAAAACGACCAAAGGTTAGAATTCCTACTCATTCCACTGTCATAAGATGAAAAAATAAACAACTCATTGTTTTTATGGTGGAATAGTCGGATTCCCAATAGTGCACAAAAAGCAAACGGCTGGTTGCATGTTTGGCTAACATCAAGTGGTTGGAACCACGATTAGGAATGGCGCGTATTTCGGGTTTCTCTATAACCTGAACTTGTGCCTTAATCATCTTATACACACTTCTTGAAACATTTTCTCAAAATCAGCATTTGAATCTGTCAGTCCTTTTGAAAGACTGCAGTTAAGGGGAAGATAATTGATTGATAAGTACCGGTAAATATAGCTTGTAATTAAAGCCTATGCACTCATAGAAATCAGTCAAAGTAACTATCACTTCAATCTAAAAGTCTCTTGCATTCACCTGCCCTACTGAAGTTGTATCATCAACCTCACACTCCTAACAACCGGACGTTCCTACCTCGTCCGCAATTGTACTCTTTCTAACCTTTTCAAACATACCTCTAAACAATCTCATAATAACATTGAAATCATACGATATCAAACTTAATTACTCCAAATGACGAATTAAACTGAGATATTTCTAATCTCTCTTTGCTTTAGCGAGATCCAGTGCACTTGCTACGTTATCCTTTGCAGTATGTTAGAACACCAATTTTAAATAGCAGCCCGAATGTCTCCCTTAAGTTTATCAAACAGCTCACAGCCTATTGACCACGAGCTCTGTACGTCCATTGACCCCACCCCCACCCCCCCTGGTTTGTGTTTGTATCTACCTCTGACTAACAACATGTGTCGGGGATTCACTGAAGTTGCAGTCTTGTAGAACTTCTCCCTTTGCCTGTGCGCTACTAAAACCCTGCCCTCTCCCTACGTTAAGATAACCCGTAGGATACTAACCGCATCATTGGCACACTCCGGGGCCCCCCCCTTTTTAAAAAACAGATCTTTACAGTCATCTGTGACGGAGGACTTTTCATCAGTTTTAAAATTCCTGCCGCTGAATATGGGGGCCGTCTTTGTCAAAGCTTGACTGTAAACCAAGAAAGAGGATGTTCAATTATGCCCTTGGCACAGTTTCTAATATACTTTTACTTACGGCCTCCCAAAGTTTTAATCCGCAAAAACTTAAGACACAAAACACAGTTCATTTACCACACGCAAGGAGGGTAACACTTTTCAACTGACATTCAATTTTTCTTTTTCCAATTTGCCTTTGAAATTCGTGACCCTAATCAACCAAATCCCTGCCGTTTGCCAATGAGACATGTCCACCAACCAAAGAACCATTTTATACATGACAGAGGTATCCTAACCGCACATTCTCTATGTGCCAAGATGTTCCTCATACAACAAAAGGATTGTAACCGTGATGTTTCACTCTTCATCATTCCAAGCGCAACTCGGTACAGTAGTAGCTACACACAACAAACAAATAGATCAATGCAACATTTGAAACCTGAGTGTTTGTTCTTTAAAACCACACATAGTTTCTAAAAGGAGAAAAAGCGCTGAAAGAACATTAACTGTACCCAGCTGGCCTCCTCATGGGAAAATGAGATTCTTTCGTTTACTTTCTTGGCCAAAATGTTTCCTGTCTTCGTCATCGATCGCATCTATGATGGCAGAGTATTATAAAAACTGGTCACAAACATTTTGTAATTTGAGTAGACACTTTATTGCTATATTAACTGGTGATGCAGACACCGCTGATGCATAACACGCGATGTAGGCATCGTACTCTGCCCATGCTAACTATAAATTTCCAAGCAAATTTCTTGGTGGTAATTCAATTGAGTGGCGAGCAATTTGGTTTGAAACCACAAAAATATGATTTCAGACCATTTTGCATGATACAAAGTTTAGTTGCATAACAGTCGTTTTAAAATCGCTCAATTTAATTGCCTTATAAGACTTTTTGCCAGTCTTGATATTTCGTTTAGTCGGTTGGCGAAAAAAGAAAGAAAACGAATGCGAAAAATTAATTTTACGTCTTTGTTTTGTTTTTGTTTTTGGTTGTTCCAGTTGCGATTTAGAGAGAGTCTGCGTACATCGTCAATAAAACCACACCTGTGAAACCACAGACTGCAAGTACCACCTCAATAAATGCATGTGAAAAATAAAGAGAAAAGAAACCACGAGTGGCAATTAACGTTGTGATCAGCAGTTGTCAGTCAACATACTTAGATGGCCAGCAGTTTTTTCACAGGAATTTTTCTTCTTTTCTTTTCGTCTTCTCCTCGAGCATTTCCCGCTTGTTTCTTTTCAGCGTTGGTTAACAGTTTTTCATTTGTTTCTTTGCACTGGCAAGTTCTTTCTCACCCTCTTGTACATCTGTGGCGAGAAGCACAAAACCGCATGGTGACTAACTGATTCATCAAACCTTTAACCCCCAAGAACGACTGACATCTAATTTCTCCTTACAATGTCAGCCCTAAATCAAACCACAAAGGTCACCAGAATAAAAGCAATGATCACCCACTAAAGAATCTCTTGAAATTGTTAAACAAATTCTCCTTGGCAGCACCATAGGCCATGTACAGATAACAGTTATCGAGAATATGCCTACTGATGTTATTGTGTAAAGGGTCAGTTGGGAATCGCCCTACTGCCAATGCTATAAATGAAAGCTATATGTTTAGCTTTAGAGGACAAATTCAACAAACTGAACGATCAATTTCAAGGATTTCCTGAGCAGAAGATCTTCAAATATAAAGTTTTATATTTTACCATCTGTTTTCCTTTTACGCTTCTTTTTCTGGTTGCTTAATCTTTTCTTTGTGTGCTTGCTGTTTCATTTCAGGTGTTCCGATGCTCCAGAAGGTTTTTCCTCCTTGGTTACCAGCCACTATCATGGTGTTCTGAACACTCTCATCACTTGCTGCACTTGCTGATGCTTTTTTGGTATTTTTCCTGTAAATAAGTACGGTGGAAGTAACAATGGTGAATGTTCACACACTCTAAATACCTATTATCATACCTCTCAATTAGTACAAGCACTATGATTGTTTATTTAAGGAATTTGTGAAGAATATTTAATTTTTCTATCGTCCCTAGCTTTCAAGATCCTCCCCCCCCACAATCGATATCCTAAAATACGTTATTTTTTACATTTTTTTCACCAACATCTTTTTTCTCTAAACAGTTTCCCCAACTTTTTGTGTGAATGGGGTTTAAGATAATAAGGTTTTACCATCTTAGTTGATAAGGTTACTGCTTTCTCTGCAATCACGCGATAGACTTCACCCGGAAGGAGAGACTCTGCTCGTAAGACCTATATTTAAACGACGGTATTTCACCGTACTGCTCAGCTAAATTCCAAAGTTTTTTGAATTGAAATCTTCTTCTCTATTTGAAAGCAGCGAAATGGTTAAAAATCTTAGCTAAATCCGCTCGATGTAAGGCCGAGTCAAGCAAAAAAGTTAACCTTAACGTTCAGTTCTTGTGAAACTGTCAAAATGGCTTTTATTTAACGCTAAAGAAGATCCAATTTTTTTAAGAAACCCACCGGGATAGGAACTTTACACGTCCCAGTACTCGGCAAAAACTGCGCCCCAGATCGTGTTCAACAACCGATTCTAAATGTGTAATTACTTATTACAAGAGAGGTATAAATGACTTTCTACCCGTGTTGACGCCTGTCCCATTACTCGTGTCCAGTTCCTCTTCAAATGACTGAAAAACACCTTTCCAGTCCAGCTACCCCCAACTGAACACCGTGGGAAGATCCACTTTGTTCTTCATCTACTTCTTACTTGAGCGAAGTGGAAAATCCTTTGTTCTTCATAGAAGACATACTTTGGTCAGGAGCTTCCTTCATTCGACCTTTTACTAACACCTGATATTAAGACAATGAACTGATTAAATGTTGTAACTATCGACCATTACTGTTTATATGACCAGGCAAAATACGCACGCAGTTTGATTGGTTCTTACTTATGATCTATTGGAGAATCGACCCATAGATGACTTCAGCCATAACAAATGTTTGCTTTGTAATAAAAAAAATATTTGCTCTGTTGTCGTACACAGTAGTAGAATCACATAAGATAATCGACCCGTGGTGCGAACATGATTGACAAACTCGTACTGAACGTCGGGTCCCCCTGTTTTTTGTTCTTACCACATTTTGAGATCATCTTTGATCTGCGGATGAACAGGTGCACGGTCACAGAATCTATTTGTTAAGTATTGCACATATAAAATTGGTATCCCAGGGATTTTTGAGAGTATGGAGACTTTACACTTCATTTGGAGAGTTATATAGAAAATCATCCTTTCCATTCCTTATCCTTGCCTGGCCGATACTCAGCATGTAGATAAATAAAATAAATAGTATTTAGCGATGGACGGCCACTACGTAGCTCCTTCTTATCCACTGTTTTCCAGGTGGAATTGGAATCAAATTTTGGGATGTGAACGAAGAATGGCATTAGGGGTGAAATACTTATCCTTTTAATTGTCCACTTGCTACTCTAAGTACGTTTTTTTGTGGAGGATATCAAATAGGTACTGTGACTATTTTACGGGTCTAACTGACACAGAGTTTGTTAAGGGGTTGAAATAAAATTCTAAGTTTACTTTTTGACTAATTAATTCGGGGTGCCACGGCCAATAAACTTGAAGTGTTAACCTGGGCATCCCGAAATCCAAAAAACACAATTAGTCCCGGAGGACTGGGACTAATAGCTACTAAAAGAATTTGAATTACAGACCGGAATTAACCAACATTGAAGGAAAAAAAAGTGGACATGAATTTTTGTTTGAAGATAATACGTTGAATATGACAAATTTAATTTACAGTAAGTCAAGGAATTAACGGTAAACTCCTTTGAAGTAGAACAACTTACCTAAGGTGTGGTTTGAGACAAACACATTTCACGTCATTCCATAAAATTTTGACAGCAACATTGTTCGCGACACATGTGACGACGTGATACAAACGGTGTGCTCAAACCCTGCGGGAGGAAGCGCAGTCCTGTAGTTCTTTAGAGATGTTGTGGTATCCAAGAGTCTTGTGTCCCTTGTGCAAAAACATTCTTATCTGGATTGGGAAAACAAGTTAAAAAAGAATCCAATTCAATGCGAATAAAAAAGCTACTTCCAGGAAATGTCTTTACATAAAGTACTGTGCAAAAGTATACCAAAGATTATCGTCGATCTCGCTATAATCACCTCGCGCGAGGTAATTATAGCAGGGTCGCAAAGTTTCAAAATGTCTGCCACACGCTTTGTCACGGTGTAAAACGCAAGAAAGTCGATAAACTGCAACAGAAGAATATTCAATTGCGAAGACAACAAAAGATTCTACTGATTTTGATGAAACACTCTTCAAAAGTAATGTGTATAGTTTTTTTGCTGATTGAATCAAATAAACCCTAGTAAAACAGCTTGCGTATAGTGCTCGACACAATTTAAACAAAATATCCACAATGCTTTCTTTTAGTTTAAAGAATCTACAACATAATTCTAAAAGAACCTAAGTCAATTATATTAAAACAATTACTCGCCTGAGGCTCAATACATTTTGTTGAATAACCCGCCCCTCGACTTTGTCTCGAGGATTATTCAACCATATTCACTTCGCTTAGCAAAGCTGGAAATCTTCCACATCATTCATATTTCAACCTTACCACCTTTCAATGTTGATGGTAAACCACCCACGCAACTACACTTGTTTCTAGCAATGACACTTACATGGGTAAAACTGTTAGGGAATGGTTTAGCTTGAGTGACTAAACCCATTTTACACAGGCACAAGAGAAGCTCAAGTGGTGCTGGGTGGTATCGCCTAAAATTCAAATCAATCATGAGTGTGCTATAATTACTCCTACCACATTTCTACAATGTAATGACAAATGGAACACCTCTTTCGTTGCGACAACATACACTCCTCTCTGTTTTTTGATAGAATCAGCTAATTACAACATACACTCCTCTCTGTTTTTTGAGAGAACCAGCTAGTTACTGCCATGAATCAATAAATGCCTGAGATTTTTTTGCTTGGGTTTCTGATAGCTGCACTTAATTCAATCGTTAGTGATACAAAGACAATTTAGGTTTGGTCCTGACAGAGATATCGCCGGGAATTCCCCCAAGATCAAAAACCACAAAATTGTGAATATGAAGGTTATATACAAGCCTGAGTTAAGCACCACAAGCTGTAATACAACATCGTATGCGACATGCTTTAATTGATCTGTGTTTAGTAAATAAACCCCTTGTAATTGATTTGATTAATTTGTAACAGTACGTTGTTTTCTCCAATTCCTGTTTGTAAAACATACAGGTGATTACAAAGCGGACTCCTGCTTCGCGGGTCGTCCCGATTTTGTAAATCTCGTATGATTACATATCGAACTGGACTCCAACCAGTCCTGTAACCATCATTCTAAAATAAATCTACAACATTTATGGTAGGTTACAAGTAGGCCGGTTTAATATTGACCCGATACACACTACTTCTAGAACAAATATGGCTCAGCAACGGTATATTCGATGTGCAAAGCAAAAGTAAAGCTGGATTCTTACCGAGTTTCCTTAAGTTTGATCGCTTAATTGCTGAGGAAGCATCACAGAAAAGTGTGTACGTTTTCACTGGATCAAAAGCATATTCATCAAAACCTTCCACCTAAGCCCAAGAAGAGACGTCAATCTTTTAAATTACGGAACAGTTTCTCATGATGAACGCTCATTAGACCTCAATGTAAGAGTGAACTGGGAAAATCCCGAACTGCAATGGATTTGCCATAAATTAATAGTAAGCCATCTTCATTCATTACTTACGCCGCTTAATTGTCCTGGCGTGGTTAAGTTTATGTAAAAAGATTGTGGCCGCGGCAATGATCAGCTAGGTGCGAAAGTGCTAGCTACGAAGAACTTCGCTGAAACTTTCCGGTTTGGATATCTCTTTTGAAATGCCCTAAATCTAAGCAAGCAGATCATTGAAATTCGGAGATATTGCACGGGGAAACCATAGCATGCCATTCCGTAACTAGTTTCCATCGAGCAGGGCTACGTGATCTACGGCCGCCGGAATTCTGCGGGCGTATTTATCAATTAGAATAACAAAAAGAAGTGACTGATTAATTCGTTAAAAAAAAAAAACGCCCTAACAATAACAAATTAAATATGAGCAAAGAACATGATACCTTCCTCTGTTATATCAACTGTTTTGCAAAGTATGTTTAAAGGCATCACTGGCATCACATCAGCCAAACGAAACCAGCCTTGAAAGTGGCTCTCCTGCCTCAGCACACACTTTATTCATTGGTTTTAAAGTGTTTAAAATCCACGCATAATCCTCATGTTCTGGTTTGCTGCTGGATCGTCACGTCTCAAATACGCTTCTTCTTGAGTGTCACTCTGGCTCCAGGCTCATCCCACATCACTTTGTGTCTGATGAAACTTCACCAGAAAACCGCTGCCATAATAATTCATGAATCAACTGTAGTCTTGGAAATCTAGGCAAAATTGCCATACTTTTGAGTTTGAATGCTGAAAGAAAAAATAATCAAGGCCTAGTATGATACAAGTAATAATTGCCAGTTAGGCCACAAGCGCCTTTGATTTACATGGCTAAGCTATTTTCAAAGGGGTACATTTCTAAAGAAACTGTGGTGCTGCGTCGGCGCTTGTAATACAATATAATTTGGTTTATCAACACACTGAGTTGATCATGTCTAGGCCACCATAAACAGTCCTCTAAAGCTGATGTTTAGAGCATTAGCCCTTCATAGAAAAAAAGGACTACTGCACTTCCCATAAATTGCTGCCACGCGCTCTACAGCATTGTGCGTGAGCTATGTCATCCAACCTTTGGGTTTAGATTGTCCTTCCACCAAAACGATAATTTTTACAACTTGATCATTCTATATAACTATGGATAGTGACTGTAGATATACAGTCAGTTTTTGAGGCACAGCTTTTCATTTTAGTTTAGGGAGCCGTGTGGTTTCATAAAAATAACGTTATTGTAACTTTAAAAAAGTGCTTGACTTTCAACAATGAAAGTCCCAAATTTCTAAATAAGGCAGCTGTCACTTGAATTTCAAAGTCAAAAGCTAAGTAATCACGAGAGCCAATCGGAACAAATTATGATATCACCATCAGCCAATGAGGACTCCACGTACAAACGCCAAACTGTATAATGGAAAAGCATGCGGGAAAACGTCATGTGTACACATCGTTGAGTGAATTCTGTTTTGAATGTGATTGACATCTAATTGGTTGAAAATGTGGCGCGAGTCGTCCGGGCCAATCACGCGAGCGAAGGTTACCAAACCGAAGCAATCGTGAATTACTTTCAACGTTAAATTGAACACGGTTCCACTTACAGCAGCCCCCATGAAATAAATTTCAGCCTGTACCGTGAATTGAGGTTTTGCTGGTGTACTGTCTTCCTTTGAGTCCCTCTTTTCGTGAAGCTGTTGTGCTTTCTTCTCTTCCAGTGCATCTTTTTCTTTCTTTTCGATTTTCTTCCTCTGCTTTTCTTCTTCAACAGATGCTGCTTTTTTTTTTTTTTTTCAAGTTTTTTTCTTTCTTTTTCTTCTGCGATCTGCTGGCTTTTTCCTCTCTCTATTGATATCTAACAGAAATACAGTTATGACTGTTATTCACTAAAACGTTTATATGTTAGTCTCTTCTGTATTATACAGCATCAAATGGTAACTTCACACCCACCCTCCTTAAGAGAAAAATGGCCTTTTTCAAGTAGCTTCCTATACATGTACTTCTATTCATAATAAGGCTACATATTCAGACATGGCCCCGCAAGGCTTAATCATTCAAACTACTGCGCCTTGAGTTTATGAACAAGTGGCTTTAGCCCTCATAGTAACAGCTCTGCCGTTTTACAAAGTTTTTTTTAACTTTGCTTGTTTGTACGCGTCAATTGGTGTCGTTTAAGAACCCAGTAAGCAAAAAAGGCAAGTGAGCATGAATTGTTGCATGCAGCAAGGTTTTTAAAGTAAATGTCAACATAAAGGTGTTGCAGTACTGGAAGTCGAATTACAGTATTTAAATGGTTTACATGCAAAATGAACAAATTTCAGATAGAGAGTATGACATCATTACTCTGGTTTACATACTGATAGTTGATTCATGGAACAAGAATAAAATATATTACGCACACCACTGTTTACTTCTTGCATTTCTAGCAATTATGGCCGAGCTAATGCCTGATCAGGTGCACTCGTACCTCTGCATCTTTAAACATCTGATCTCTAATTCTAACACGACACTGGCCAACATAACTGCTACTTCAGAGTCATTACTCTGCTGAGGGATGACTGTACGAACAGGTCCACCTGTGAAACATAAATATATAATCTGGGTATGCAACTGATAGAGAAATACCTAACTACCCCATAAATAACACCGTCATGTACTAGAATACAAAGTAACTATCATAGCTCTTCAAATTACCCTCCCCCTCATGTTTCTTTAAAATTCAGCTTTAGGAGGGGTTTTATTGGACGAGGGGGGCACTTCCAAGAAACTATTACCCTGTAACTGCCCTCCACTGTAGTTGAAACTTTAAAAGTTTTAGATATGAATGTGGCAATTGAGACTGTTTTCATTGGTCCACT
>NC_089322.1:12727177-12732177 GCF_036669915.1 Pocillopora verrucosa | reverse complement strand
ACCAGAAATTACATGACTTGTACATTCACCTTTTTGCACGATATCATAAAATATCACCCTCGTGTCTGTGTTACCTGCCACAGTCTTCCACTTCTCAGGCCTCAGTTTTTTTAGGCCCTGGTTTTTATAATTCATGCTATCATGGAAAAATTTAATACAAATAATTGCTTATTATACACCAGTTCTTCCATATCATACCATCACTTTGCAAAGAGTCATCTCCTTCAACATTCTGTTCCTCATCATCATTATCACCATCATCATCATCATCATCATTTTCATCATCATCATCATCTTCATCATTTTCCCCACCATCTGGCTTCTGAATGTTACTGGTTTTCAAAATAAAAGGTTTGAGAAGTCGCATTTTTGTTGTGTGAACATTAGGGATTGCAGATGATTTTTCATTTTTCCTTTTCCTCTTTTTTGGTGGACTGCAGTCATTGCCATCTGCTCCATCAGGAGATGCTCCAATTTTTTCTTCCACAGCATATCCTGCCTGTACTAGAAACTGCCGTACTTTCCTCAGGCCCTTTTTCCTTAATTCAGTCTATTGATAGAGGACAAAAGGAAAACTAACTGGTAAATAACGCAGTGATTTTCTTCATTCCAGGTGATCACCAAATAACTTTGTCACACAATAATGGTGACATTACTTCCTTGATTTTTCCTCAGAGGACTATTTCAACTCCTTCCCTGCACTTGGGGATATTATACTACATTGCTAGAGTGCTTAGAAGCTGGTCAGTAAGACCTTCACTTTGCTCATGACAACTAACATTTTGAATTATTTTAAAGAAATTCACCAATACAAATCAACCAAAGGCCAATTTTTTAAACAAATAAATTTTGAATATTCTACAGAGACTTTACATTTTTCCTTCCAAGAATGCATTTAAGAATCATAAAGACAAGTATAGTACCAAATTTCCCTCAGTGATTGTCTTTGTGTGAAAGAATACTGGCATATATATGCAGTGAATGACAAAAGATGAATCAAAGTACAGCTGCACATGTATTTGCATGCACAACACAGGACACATGAAATTTTTCTACTGCATTTACATAACTAGTCATACACTGGAAGTGCCTACAGTTCCAACAAATTACACATGCCTGATGCCTTGGGTTTTCCACTAAACAGTCAAGAAGTACTAGAAGTGTTCCAAATTCTCCAGAGATTAAATCCAATATAAATGGAGCCTGGCAATAGTTGATGGCTAACAACTGAAGAATGACACTATAACATCTTTCCCTCATCCCAGTGACATTCACAGCCTGATTTACCTTGAATCACTCAAGACCATTGCACAGACTTAAGATGCTTAGAATCCATGAACAAGTGGCTATTTCCTTTCAAATGTTTTTTACAGTGTAACATACTATCTTCCAGAATTAAAAACAATTTTACTTACAAAATGTTCTTGAATCTCAATCAACGGCAATTCCTGATTTGGTGAATCTAATAACAGCTTGCACAGTCTAGATGCCAGCACATCATACTTGTGGTGCTCTTGTACGTGGAATCTTTTTAATCTCACCACATTGGTAATAGCATTACTCACATTCTTCACAGGATCAGTTGTACTAACAACAACATTCTAGAAAAATTAAGATTAAGATTGCAAGCTAAACAATTAATGAATTAATGATTTAATTAATGATTCATTAAGTTGCTTTCATTAATGAATCAGTAATACCTATAAAAAAGATAGATTTCAGTTTGAGGAATGACAGTTGATTGTCTAGACAGGTGTTTCATCAGTCTACTACACCCAAGAGACTGTTTAGAACCCCAACACAAGATTGATAAAACACAGATAAGGGATGAGAAAAGGTGATGTCAACAATATTGCACTCCCAAACTTTATTTACTTCCAAACCATATGATTGACTAGGGCTCTGCTTCATGCTTAACCTTTAGAAAGGTGGATTTATTAGTAACTAATAACTAGGATTGTCCACTATGGCCATTTTCTATTGGTATTTTTGCCTTGTTCTACAGTGTTAAAGAGAAGCATAAATGGCATGTTTCACTAACCAAATATGATAAAATGGCATAATACATGCAGTGGAAAAATTACAAGAATTACATCAATTTATATTTGAGAAGGGAAACCCCACTATAAGTCTCATATCAATTTCAAAACCTTTTCCAATCACGGTTGGCCTAGAGGTTGTCTACTGATCCATCACAATGTATAATATGTACAGCCATTGTTATAAAAAATTGACCACTGAGACTGTATGCCTGTGTACTATACTTTACCTGCATAGTTACTAAATGAGCTTTGCGCAAAATTTTCAGATGATGAAATGTTGTCCTTGATTCAACCTTAAAGAAATTAGAGCTGATGTATTTCTGCATGCGTCCATTATATCTTGCTTGTCCAACATGCTCCAACAAACAGTACTGTATGTCTGACAGTGGAACATTTGGATCACAATCCAATCCAAGGATGGCTTTTTCCCTCACTTCCTGAGAGGCAACCATAACAAGACAGTCTCCCCACCTGCAAATATTAAAAATAAAAATATCCACACAATCACACTGAGTTTCATCCCACCAGCATTTCTAATCTTTCCAGAAATAATCTAAATCCACTCAAACAGCTTGAGCCACAGCTTCTTTGTGATAGAAATAAACAGGATGATTTCATGTGTTTTTGTTGAGACATTACAAAAATTTTATAGTAAAGCAAGTTTGTTATAGAAAATGAGTAAAGTTCAAATACCCTTTCTCTTGTAAATAAAATTTTAATAGAACATGGCAACTAGTAAATGGATTTTAATTACATTGTTACAGTAACTTATCAGTATGCAGGGAGTGCTTTCAGTATTTAAGAATAGTTTTATTTTACTCTATAGTAAAGATCAAAAAGCTTTTCCTCCATTCTTTTCGTAAAATTAATCATTGCCTAAATTCAAACAGAGAATTTCAAATAGCATTTTATAAATTTTTTGGCAAAATCCACCAACAGTAATGACATACCTTTCGTAAGCAGTCTTTAAGTCTAAACAATCTCTATTCAAAGAACCTCTTATCTCCTCTGATATATTCTTGCGCACATGATAACTTGGACAGGAACCTCTTATTCCACTTTCTTGGTCAGAAATGAGCTTAAACTCACAACTGTATCTAAGTGGCCCTGGAAACTGAAAAGATATTCATGGTCACATAACTAAGGTAACTAGACAAAAGTAATTAGTGTAATTAAGATCATAATCTTTTCACTCCCAAGATCTCATTAGTAATTCTCCTTACTGTCTGTCTAACAATTCTTGTAAAGTTACCTTCGAGAAGTTGCTATTTGTCTAACTAATAATCTGCTTGTTGATATTTTTCTTTATCCTCATCACTTGTCTGCTCAATATTTTATTGTTACCATAAGGAAAAATTCTTTCTTGGTCACTCATGGAAGTTATAGGGCTAAGATTCAGTCTGGCAACACAGTCCTATTGAGCAACTGCAGCCTTACATGAGGAATGACAAATAAAATCTTTTTACTTGCTTTTGCTTCTAATCAGTGCTGACTACTGCAGGTGAAATGTACTGCAAAGACATCTTTTTCATTAATATTTATTCACTGATCAAAAAAAGTGAAAACAAACACGTTTCCTGCCCAGCTGTGCTGCTGCAGATATATACCATGACGTGAAACAATGCAGAACTTTATATATTTTGATACCTGATCAAGAGAGCTCTTTTGCTCAGGGTTTGCATCCTTATCTTCACTCCCCTCTTCATGACTATTGCCAAATATGTGAGGAAAAGGCTCTGGAAGGGCAAAAAAGTCAACATCGTGGAATTTTGTGATTCCCTTCCATAAGAACTGCTTTGTATTTTCATCAAGTGGTAAAGGAAATGATGGTCTTCTTTTTTCTAGGTGCTTCCACAGCTCCTGTATAGGACAACCTGTAAGAACATAATTCACTAATAAGGAACTTTCTTGTCTTTGCACCTTTCTTTGTGCTGACCTCTCCTAGACATAAGCATGCTACATATGGGATGGGGTGGGGTAGGGCACTTATCCCCTTCCCTCCCTTAACGTAACCACTATCTTTCCAAAAGGTAACGTAGAAAACAACTTGTTTTTCGGTTGAACAATTAACCCGTGCACAGAAATTGATTGACATTAATCACCTGTCCTCTACACATTGCATAAGGCTGAGAAAAATACATCGAGGCAAACGCCAAACGAAATAAAACATGTAGGGTCAGTATAAAATTTACCGCCAAATGGAGGAACTCTCTCGGCAGGATAATCAAAAGTACTTTCAGTGCTACCCCAGAATCATGTGGAGGATTTTCATCTCATCTGAGCTGAATTACGAAGTAAAGCTGAAATACTTACCGTCCAAACCATCCAATGCTATTTCATCAACGCAATCTAAAATGGCATCCATGTTTCAATAATTACATGGACGAATCGTCTGATGTCACTAACGTGTAAAATAGCAACAAAAACATGGACACGTTTGGATTCTTTTTCGACCCACATTAACTCTACAGATCCACCATTTTCAACCAGACCGAGAGCAGACTGGATAGGAACACAACACGTTATAGGCTTCGTGTATGGCTTACGATATGTCCTAGTTAACATTGTTTCACCACGATAACCATCCCTACCAATTGTACCCTTGAGTCAAACCTGTCCCGTATCTTTTTAATTTTTTGAACAGAGTTACGTGGGGGTTCTTTAATTTCCCGCGAAAACACGCTGGCGTTCGCATAACACCCTAAAAAAATGGTAAACTTTCCGCGCTTTTCGCCATTATTGAAATAAATACTTCTTTCGTGCGGCCTGCACGTGACGTAAACAATAGAGGACCACAGCTCTCTTATGATTGGCTATTATGTTAGCACCCGCGAAAAACCCCGTAGGAGGTGCTTCTAAAAATAAAAAGATACGGAACTGGGTTGACTCAGAGGGTCAGTATGGAAGATGGAAGCTCCGGATAATGGGCTCCTGACGATAACCCATTTCTGCCCTTAG